>NC_064874.1:6765000-6902500 GCF_943734745.1 Anopheles darlingi | reverse complement strand
AGAGGTCAGATGCAGCTAAGCGTGCCAGAACGTTGCGCACGTCGAAAGAGAGCCACCAGGTGTTAATGTATGTGAGGCGGTGGGTGGTGGTGGTGGTTGGCAGTATAGTGGCCAGTAGTCGTGGGCAGCAGTATACCCGTTCGTCTTCCCGTCGACGATGCCCGTGACGACCGCGTTTCGAATGCGAGAACGAATGCGCCCTGTAACCTGCAAATGTTGGCGGCGTGAGGCGCAGCAAATTTACGGACCGTTTATGCTGGATTAGATATGGCAATCAATTTCGGGTGGGCCGGAGTGTCCGGCGGAGAGCAAAAACCGATTAAAGCACTCGGGACCATGGCCGCGGAATTGATGCGTGCGGCAGTAATGGAGCGAGCCGTTGCTGTTTTGCGGGATAGCAGTCTGCAGCATTTAACGGAGCTCTGGAGCAGCTTTTGGAGGTGTAAATTCAAATTAAGTTGACCCATTTTTCCTCCTTTTTGGCGCCTGGAAGCATTAGTGCTATTGCGCTTTGATTTAGTGAATGACTTTTTGATGGACTGTCTATCTGCTGTTTCTTACGATATGAAAATCTTCTATAATTACTGCTACTTTGAACTTTAAATCGAAATCATTAATCAGCAGTGGAGTTGCAAGGTTGACCTTCAGCTGATTAAAAGTATCAAGAAATCATGTTTTAAGTATGCATATGTCACGGCGCGAACAAGATTGCCTCACCCATCCATCTAAACGATTGGATCGACAGCTGTCAATCGAAAATCGAGATCTTTTCAACCGCTACAATCCATATAAGAAATAAGATGTTCTAACTGTTATACTCTCTACATTCATTAGTCCCACTGCTAAGCGATGCTCGCAAATTGATTTCAAAGTCAAGCAGATCCAGCAGCAACTTTGACAGCTAACGGAGCATTAGCCGTTAGCCGTGTAGCATACGGCCATGGTGGCGTCTGCTGGACCGTCACGTTTCTGATGCACAGAAGTGTGAACTATCGCTCTTCTTCGTGCTCCGCTTTACGATAGAACCGTTCCAGCCCAGCCTGTACGCAACAAATGGCCACGGAAAAAACAGCCACACCAGAGGCTGCTGTACGGCTCGAGTCACTCGCAATGCTTCATTTGTGGCGTCATAAGATCCGTTATTGCCATTCCAGGCGCGCTGGCAGGCATTGGCTTCGCACTGCATATCCAAGATCCCTATCGCCAAACCACACACACGCATCCGGGAGAGAGTGGCGGTGGTGACGAGATGCAGAGCAAGAAGCATAACTGTTTGCACCATCCACAGACGGCACTGTCTCCCTTCCTGAGAACCGGATAGAGTTTGTTGGTTGTCGGTATCGCAAAACGAATGAGCACAAGGGCGAAACATTAAGCAACTGAACTACAAACTCTTCTTTGCGGCTTCACCATGATGAGGATGATGATGGAAGTGTCAGGCTGCTCTTAGTTTTGGTTATAATAAGCTCGAGCAGACACAGTTCACACCTACGTGGCGATATAGTGCGGGATGGGATGTTGTCATAAGTCGCTAATCTCTGTTAACGATGGATCGACAAAAAGAAGAAGGAGGTCGAAGAGCTGGCACCACCACTACATCGCATCGCGCACTATCTGTGTCTCGAGTGTACGCGTTTATTATGGACGCTTGTAACACAGATTGCACTTCCTTGAGTGTACACTCTCGAGACAGATGCACAACCAGCTGAGCTGAGAGCCATCTGAAGAGCTGATGGCTGCTTCGCTACTGTGCTGAGTCGCGTTCACGACCCGCAGTACGCTACTGTGAACTCTAGATAAGCACGTACCCAACCGATTGCCTCTCGAAAGCTCCAAGTCGAGAACTCTGGAAGCATAAGGGATGATAATGCTTTTCTTGTTCTTGTCATTTTTTTGTTTTTGCGACGCAAAAAGCAACCGTTTATGATTGATTTGCCATTGAACGGCACAAAAAGTGGCCGGGGGGTTGATGCTCCACCACGGCAGGTCATTCGCCGGGGGGACAGTTTTTTATTTGAATTTTATTACAACGAAATAGCGACGCCCCACGAAGGTCACAAAACGTCAGTGCCCCCCATCGAGGGTAATGACTAGAGGGGAAGGAGGGGGCTGGCTGATAATGGAATGATCATTCGGTTCGATTGCACAATTTCTTCACGCTGCGTGTAGCCCCCTCTCACGAAGAAATGGAGCAATCAAGCTTGTTTGCTGTTACGCCGCCGCTTATTATTAGCTGTTAGAGTTGCGCTGCGTTGATTAGAGTGGCCCGGAGGTGGGGCAAGGTCACAACAAAATACTATTTACCCAAAAAAATTATATTTGGTTTGTTGTTTGGTGAAAGTGGTCTAATGAAATGACTAGCAATGGGAAGTACAGTGCAGTGTACAATCTCTGGTATTTTTTGGAATCCTTTAAAATCGATTTAAGACACTTTAAATCATTTCATCTGTAATTTTGATATGCCTTCCCTGAAGTTTTTCAAATAATTTGATTTCTTCTTCCTTCCATTTGTTATTCCTTTTCCAGAACACAGCTGTCTCTCACTAACTTTCATTAGGAAGGGGTGGGAATTTCTTCTGAACCAAATGCTATCAGAACATTTGACATTGATCAAAATATAATCGCATTGCTAAAAATAAAATCCGTTCCTCTAACCCAAAAGAATTCTGGAGAGCTAAGAAACACATTACTGAAGCAGCACAATGTGATTTACCATTGGTAATGTTGCCCTACTCCATGAACCACTCTTTTAACCCACTTCATATATTCCTCAGACCGTTGTATCGGGACATCTGTCACAACCAGCGCGCGCAGCACAGCGACCCATTAATAGACTTTCCAATTTCCAGTTGTCCACAGTCCTCTCGCTGTTCCGAGGAAGAAAAAAAACCGCAATTCCGATTAACTGTGCAAAGTTCGGTTTCATTTCAACGACGACCACGCGTACGCCCCTCCACCTTTTGGGAAAAGACTAGAAACGACCCGGTTGGTTGATTTCGCGAAATTTAAACCCAATTATCGATCCCACCGAGCCGTGCGTCACACATTTGCAATCTAAGACCGGGCGGTTCCAGTTCTTCCCAAAAAAAAAACAACCCAACTCCTCCTCAACCGCGGGAGAGAGAGCAAAAAACCGAAGACAAAAAAATTGGCGAATCACTCACCGTCCTCCGGAGAAGGAACCGTAAGCAAACCCGTTGCAAGGCAAAGAAAGCAACGCACCTCCATAGGGTTGTAACCGACTTTTGGGCATTTTTTTTTGCGTGTGTGGCCGCCGTCGATTGAGGTCTACTATGCTTCACCTGGTGCCTTCATCTTCCTTCTGGCAAAATCTGGCAGAGCGCCGTTATTGCGAAAGGAGAACACGCCCGCTGAGGCGAAAGGGTGGTGGCCAAAACGACTCCCTCCAGATCTGAACAAGTAAAGGACACGCTACGTCACACTTGCTTAATCGTCCGTTCGATGTACGGATCTACCTCAATCACGAATCCGGTAGCAACGTCCAGACACAAACCGTTATATGATTCACATTCTGCTGGCTGGCGCCATAAAATAGCGACCAGCGAATCATCATCTGCTTGCATTCTACTGCGTGAACCAGCCACGAGGATGAGCATTCCTGGAAAGAACATTTCAATTAAGCTTCCAAGAGAACGCGTTCGTCATCAATTGTGCAATTGGTTGAGGGAACGAACATAAACACAATCAGCGAACGGTTTGTCATCAATCTTGTGCAGTAAGAGTCAGTAATAATCACGAATTTTTGGGGGTTTTTGGTGACTTCGAATTTATCTCTCGGGTAGCATCTCGAGAGAACCAGAAACAGTTTCTGCAACTGTAACGTTATCACTAGTTTGTATCATGATGTATACTGGCGAATCATGCATTCACACCAACTGCATTGCCGTACCACTGCTGAATCCCTTCGTATCACCAGACTGAGATCTGTACGAAAGACGGCCTTTAAAAACCTGTTTCGGTGCCTGCGGTGGCGAACTCATAGCTAAATATGGACCAAAAGGAGTTAAACCGCTCCCGTAAAGAGGCCATCACCATTATCAAAAGGAACTAATGGGGACTGTAAGATGGTGGCTCTTTTTTCTGCAAAACATAATCTTTTACCTCTCCAAACACGCAACAATGATAAGACGGACCTCATTACCTTTTTCGCCGCTAGGTAGGTTTTGTGGCTTACCTCAAGCGTTAAGCTTCTTATTCTGCTCTAAACACAGGGATGGTGAATATGGACCTCATCCCGGGAGCAACCACATGGTCAACATAATATAGGGATCATTTCGTAAATGTCAACGTCAGCGCCATTTCGTTGGTTTCCCACTGGGGTGGGGGCCGCCACCTTTGAAATGAGAATCCAAATCTCTTGCACGTGCACGACTGGCGGCGCGTCTTAGGCGTCGCTGTGTTTTGCTGACAACAAGATTGCGTTCTCTCACCTCCCAACCCCGTGGGTTTGCCAAAAAGGTGGCACAAACAGACACACAGACAAACAGCATTTCGCACTTCGCTCACAGCATCCAATACCTTCCTTTCCTCCCGCCGCATGGAGAACATGCGAATCTATTTTTGGGAAAAAACCTGCTGCCGGTGCTCACAACCGACAACCGGACCAACGACGAGCTACTAACGAGCACAGCAAAGCTCGTGTTGTGCGTGAATATGCGGGTAAACGGTCCACCGATGAGTTGCGGAAATGCCAGAAATGTGCCCGATAGTGGCCTTGGTAGGCTGGCTGACCAAGAGAGTGTGCGGGAACGAACTGGAATGTCGATTCCACATGCAGCATTCCGATGTTCCGATTGCGATTGATGGATTGTGGCAAACCATACACCTTCAGACGCCTACAGAGGCAGAGCAATGCACCTCCTCCATCACGTCGAGAGGTAATTGTTGCCACGATCACAGACCTATTCGCTTTTCTATCCGCCGGGGTAATAACAGTATTTGAGGGACGATAAATTCAATCCCACAGCCATAGTCCTCCCAGACGACTGCTGCTGCGCCGCTGTTGCATCCATCGCCATTGCCTACGGTTTGTGCGCCCACGAGGCACATAGACCGTGAGCTTCAAGTTTCCTTATTCGTCAGCAGCAGCCTCGCACTGGAAGATGCCATCGGCCAACGGATCGTTGTTCGGATCGTGATGGTCAAGAACAATTCTTTCTTTCTTTCTGCTGCTTCGCACACAGAACCGTACGCCAGGCCCCCAGGGCTAAAGAGTTGGCAAATGCGGGATCTACCGCCGCTGCTGCACAAATACTCACGCTGCTAGTTCTTTGTCGTTCTTGGGGTCTTCGGTCCATCGAAGGCAATTTGCAACGTTGCGTAACCACAAACTATGGTGGTGCGGGCAGATCAGAACGAGAAGCAGGGTAGCAGGGCAGGGGGGTGGGGGGGGGGAATAAAAAGCAAAAGAAAATGTCTCAAAGCTGGTTCTGCAAAACCTGGTTCTAGTTCAACCAGCACACAACCAAGCGGCACTGGGGACGAGGTAATTGGAGAGTTACCGTTTCCGACACAAGCACAAAGGCAAAAGGTTTGTTTGGTTTCGATCACGTAAAAATACAAATTTTTTCTTCTTCTGGGGGAGTTGGACGAGGTCGACAGTGTCATCCCGGATATGGCCGAAATGGAGCAGATCTTAGAAAGGATAGAGAAAATGGTGAAGAGTATTTCTAAGAACCACCAATCCACCAACCACCCCTCTCTCGCCAGGGGTCAATTGCGGCCAGTGACAGGTGTTTATACACTCTCAACGGATTCGCAGGATGTTTGCGGAGAAAACATGGGACCTGCCGGTTGAACAGCGAGGGGACCGGCTTTTGGAGTAAATGAGGTTAAGTGGCTGTTGGCGAGGGGCGGGTTGGTAGTTTCAAGGAGAACGGGAACCATATGGTAACGTGTTTTTTGACAACAGCAAAAGGGTACCGTCCTCAATTATGAGAGGGACCGTATTTACTTTGCACGTTTGGCTTCTGGATGATGAAAACATGCTCTGAAAGATGAAAAGTTAGTTAAGGGGTTTTCCCGGGAAGATAGTAGTTTTTTCTGCAAATTACAGAAATGCATAGAAAACGGGAAAATGGATAATGAATTGAATTGAGCTTAAAATTGCAGTGGCATGATCCAGATGTTGTATAAATTTTGCGAACAAACGAAGTATTGAAGTTACTCGCATTAACTACTCCAATGCAAAAGCCATCCACATGTAAATTTCAATATTTCCATACTGTCCCATAGGGGGACCGTGCCTATACCAATCGAACCAATTACCAAACATGCGAGGTCAGAAGCAGCTGGCTGGCTGGCTGGCTGACTTGCTGACTAACCAACTAGAAACGCATCGATCAATAAATGTAATTAAGGGGAGAAGAGCGAGAGAGACGAAAGGTATTACACGCGACCACTCGATCCATAACCACCACCCTTTGTGGGGGGCACATTTTCCCCCATTCGCTTGTCTACCGGCCCGATGACTCATGCACAGCCCGTTTTCCACGGTGATCATCGGTGAAACCACAAGCCCCCTCCCGCCATAGCGTGTGGAGTGCCGGAAGGGATGTAGAAGGTTCGCAACGCGTTAGCCGAGACCCGTGAGAGTCCGTCGCTCGTCGAGAACGACCATGTGTTGAGATGTTGGTGAGAAAACGCTTCGATTTCTCATTACAACAATCCATTGTTGCAGAGGGGGAGGGTGGTTCCCGTTGACGACAAGTGGCAAGAGTCACCGCCGCCGGTGTGCTTACCATATCTAATCGTCCACTCTACCGTCAACTGTGTGTGTGGTTGGCAATCATTAGCATCGCAATGCTTATGGACATCCTCCTATAGCAGCAGTGGTCAGGTCATTTCAGTTGACAAGGGCATACCAACAGCCGAGGGCGTTTCTAGCATTACCATGACAATTGCAAAGTGACAACCAATTTGAATTCACCTTCGGCTCCTGCTGCTGCTGCTGCAGGTGCAGAGGAAGATTTTGAGTTTTGAAACGGTGGTGAGAACGCCTCGTATCGCGATTGGTAAGGCAAACCAACTTCCGATAAAGGCGCGACGACACAGGCACGTGACAGGAAGAAGCGTCTCATCATTACGCCATTTAATGACCCGCCTCTCTTTCCCTCTCTTTCGGTGGCACATTTGGCACACCAGTTGGTGGGCTAGGGCAATGGATAAAGTGAAAACTTACGTCATCTCCATCTAGGAGCGTCGACGCCACAACATTTGCATGTCCAGCTTATCCATCGGATTAGGATTGAGGCAATGGCGAGTGGAAAGGGGAAAGACGACGGTGGAACTGGAGACACTGTTGCAAATCACATCTATGAGCGCGCACCATCTATGGGAACGCACGCATTAGGAGCTTCATATTGAGCTGGGCGGAACAACAACACATGACGACCGCCGACACTATGGATTTCCGTTTGTCCCCCGGGGACATACCGGTCAGCGCTCTCGCTTTCCGCTCGCTTTGACATCATCAGACCAGCCTCCAATGAGGCCACAGCGGAAGAACGTATTTTGAACGCCCTTGTGTTCCATCCCGAACCTCTCGCGATTAAATCATCAATTTTAGCTTCGGATCGGATTGGCGTCGAAACGAATTCGAGGTTCCATCAGCGCCCGGGAACATGTTTAATGATCTGGACAACCAAGCGATAAGGTTGATGGTCGAGATTTACGCATGAAAACCAAATCATCACCTACACAGACACTGTGTGTGGGCTACTTGCGAGATAATCAAACCCGATTCGACTTGATGGACTTCTTGAACTGCGGGGAGAGATTCGAGAGCCTCCGATGACAGCAGCGTTCGATCGAACATGTTCGAACGGCAAGAACGCATCAATTGAGACATCGGTTCCAGTTCAGCGAGCCGTACCGTAGCGCTAGAGAGGTTCATGCTTATGAGCTCTTTCCCTGGCGTCAAAAAGGCAAAAGATGAAAAAAGACCATCATCGGCGACGTCGTACACTCGCGCCATAGCGTCAGAGCCACCCTTCATCATCATCGGCGTGACATCCATAACTCTCGTCACTCGCGTGTGACTGTCTGAGCGTTTACGCTGTTGGTCTGCATCACCGTTGGGGGACCTATCATGCTCCTGCTGCTGTCGCGAGGTTAAGTTCAGCGTACGGTTTTGGCCACCAAACGAGCAGAAGGTCGTCACGGTAGTGTGCACGGACGTAGACCTTGGGTTTTCGAGAGACGGCGGCAAATTGGCTCGCTCTTGTCATCGATACCCGGTAGTGACCATGAACTGAGCATCATATCTCGGGCTTTCTCCTTCGCTGTTTTTGGGGAGGATGTTCTGCTTAATTCGGTGTAATCCTTTTGGGGAGTGATTGTGTCTTGCCTAATGGTAATGTTGATCCAGTGCTTACAGAGCTAGATGATTGGAACACACTATTAGATTTTAAGCCAGGGCCAGGGTCCTGGAAATTAACAAATTGGTCGATTTTTAATAATATTCTAGAACAATGTTACAACAATTTAAAAGACAGAAATTAAGTAAAAAAGCATCAATAGCTGAGTCATTTATTGCAACACAATGGAGGAATCACATTAGAAACGGACACTTCCTGCACACAGTAACAAAAGAGTAGAGAGAGCTATTCAACCACTTGTACAAGCGTCAGTTAACAAACAAGTAATTGATCATCTCTTCCTGCAAATTAATAAAAATAAACCCGTTTCGAAGCAAGCGGCCACATCAACGCTAGCACGCGATCAAACCATCACACAAAACAAGGCAAATAAAAAAACAGCAACAGAAGAAGAAAGAAATCCATTAAAACCACGCGGCATGATGTCAGCGCATCCGTGGGTCCGACCAGCAGAAGAGGGGATTGGTCTGGCTTAAGTGACTTCACACTTTGCTCCAATTTGGCGTCCTCCAATCAAGCGCAAGTAAGTAGCGAGAAGACACGACGCGACCGCTAGGCGCGAGGCGAGTGGAACCTAGGCGCCAGTAGTCAACGTGAACGAAATGTAATTTCATCTGCTGCTGCTGCTGCTGCTGCGTTGCGACAACGTAAATTATGCCTGGCCAAGCACAGTGTGCCGGGAGAGGCCAATCAATACTAGTGTACGAGAGCTTGTTGACGAGATCGAAAGTAGGCAACGGAAGGAAGGGAGGGGAAAGGCCGGTCAGGCGGTGGTCGGAGAATATGGAGCGTACCGTGGCGTACTACCTATTAGACTACGCACCAGATCGTGCGCCTCGCGCCGCGCCCGTCACGTTTCCATTGTCCGCGGGACAGCGATTTATGTTTCCTCTTCAGCGAACACCACACCGTGAAACGCATGTGATGGTTGGTTCCGTCGCCCATAAAACGGCCAACTAGCGACGATGTTGAGTCGAGTGAGAAGTGACCGAAAATGGCCGAAAAGATCTTGATGCCTGGGGACACTACATCAAACATCATGGCAACAGACTGATCGTGGAATAATAAATTCTGATTTTGGATTTGAAACCTCAAAATAGGGTTGTAGAACACGGTGTGTTGTCGTTCGCCAGAGAGGTGGTAAAGTCAAAGGTCAATCGCCCCCCCCCCCCACTAAGACGCCTTCGTTGGCACACCAACGAACCCCGTACCTCGTCAGCATCGTGTTGTTGTTGCTGTTCAGGAAACTATAAATAGCTTCAAGCGCATCGGGAACTCAACACAACTTCGAGGATGCACAACTCGTTGCATCTCAAGATCGCGGAGTGCAGAGAGTAACAGCCAACCACCACACCACTGACACTGGTTCTGGCGCCGTTCAGCGAGGGGGCAAAAGGCGATCATCAGATCTGTGGGATCTGATCTGTGATTGCTGATGGATCACGAAGAGGAGTTGTTGATGTTGTTCATGGGATTTCTTGGAATCGCAGCACACACAGGGGGCTAGTGTATGTGTTGGATTGGACGAAGCACCGTAGAACGTCTCTCGTGATCGTGCGCCATCGATTTGGCAGCATTATCACGATTCTCGCATGTGTGATGGTACGTAACTCCGGAGCAAAAAGTAAGTGTCAGGCCACCCATATTACTGATGTCATTTCGGTACGATTGGCTCAGCTTGCTTGCGTCCTGCCATTCACAACATTCTTGATAAGAGGCCCTGCTCTTTGTCGACCGTTGTAGTACGATCAACGAGAGACTATACCACCATCATCATCAGCCGCTTACCTCCTCCTGAAGCTAATGAGCATCATCGGTGATTACTTCCATCGATCATTTCGTTCGCTGAAAAGATGTTTATGGCCGTTTGTCATCAAAGTCTATGTCGTTGCGAGCTGCATCGAGCGATACGCTTGATGAGTTTTAATTGTTTCAAGGTAGGGTAGGCCAAGTACGCGTCTAGAGACAGTGCGCGACACCCAGGCATTGGTCCATTGTTCAAAGTGCAAGACCCTTCTTGTCTTAACCCTCTCGCTCTCTTTCTCTCTTTCTTTTATCTGGCTGATTAAGATTTAAAAATTAAAAACAATTGAATGACCACAACAGTGATGGGGATGCTGAGCCAGTGATGAGATGTTGACTCGTCTGCGCGAAAAAAGTAGACACAAGAAGCAAGAACAAAGGGATTCTGCCCCGTGCCCTCGCCTTGCCGCCGGATATCTCAACGATTCATCTCAGTTTATTATGAAGAATGGCCGTTCGTACCGTAGTCGTCGGAATGGACTATATCAATGTTTCAAATACGAGTAGAAGCGAAAAATGTGAGAAAACTCGAGAGGCCACATCGCAGAAAGGAAAATCCTCATCATCAGTGGCCTCCGCGTAAACACGCGCAAACGGTTTTTGCATTCTTCAGTGCATGCGGCAATGGAGCAAATGTAAACAAATCGAAAAACGACCGCCAAGTAACACAACACTCAAGGTATAACAAGGTGTGCAACGCCGTGGAGCTGCAGGTTGCAACTGCACAACCAGCTTTTCACCAACGAAAGGGACCAACGTCATTGGAGAAACTCAAACGCAAGTGTAACGAAACGCTTTGAGACACAAAGGCCAAGACTTTTCCTTTAAACGAATTATGCCAACAGCAGTGCTGCTCCACAGTCCGGAGCACGCGAAAGGCTGAACTTGTGGACCGCGGTGCGGGGACACAATGAGGTTTAAACCGATTCAGATGATTCCTTCCCGAGTTTTCTCTGCGGTGGGGCAAATACAAGCGGCAGCAGCAGCAGCAGCAGCAGCAGCAGCAGCAGCAGGTGTTTCAGGTTGTTGTCGTTCGACGGTGGTTTTCCGCTTTTTCTAGCCGGCCGCATGTCAACGAGGTGGGAAAATCTTCGCGCAGGTCGGACCAACCATTCCTTTCTACTGCATACCTCCCTCTCACCTCATGCTTCTTCTCTCACTTTCACTCGAATTTCCGTTCACACAACGACGGCATTCCACCGCTCGGCCTTTTATTCTCCGGCCAAGGCTAAAAGGGCCCCGGGTGTCGTTTTGCACGCCAACGAGTGGAAGAACCTGGTCTCGCTAGCTGTTACTACTGGCTGCTGCTGCTGCTGCTGCTACAAGTGTGGCGTGTAAATGAAAATAGAAAATATATCGATGGCAGTTCCCAACGCAAAGCATAGCGAACACACACACACAGAGGGACCTTTTGCTTCGCTTTTCCAATACTCGTTAAGTGAGTCAAGTAGTTGCGAGGAGTATACCTCTTGCCGTCCTTTTCCTGCGAAATTACTATTCCTCCTTCATTCCTGGAAGCAGCACTCGTGAGGATACTGGTAATCTAAGCGCATCGTTGGATCGTTCAGCAGAAACACTCGAAATCTTATTTATCTCACACCACGAAGTGGCTCTCGAGAGATTTTCCTCTGGATTCGGGGTATCCTTTTCGGGGTAATGCCACCTCTCGCAGCACTCCAAGTAAATGGATAGAGGAAATACACTTCCGTTGTAAATCGCAGCGATGGGACCGATTTGAATGTGACTTCTATTGAATTTTTAGCAGCTTAGTCTAAGCAGAATGTAGACTGGCATGTTAGACCGGCGTAAGGAATGCGTGACGAATTGCTAACCCTTAGGAGATAAGAGAATTGCTATAAATATCTTCTTTCACATCTTTTATTGTCGGACGTTCAGTTACTGACTATGTATGTTAACTTATCAACTCCAAACTCTATCGAGACTGTTTGTGATAATGGTTCAACTAATGATTACTATATATTTGTAATTAATCTGTGTCGCTTTGTCATAAATTGAAGAACGTCTAGCTGCCACTTGAAAATCATAAAAGTAGAATATTACGGTATTCAAAATTAAAAAAATCGATCAAGCTCCGATAGCATAACCACTTAAGAGTTTACACCGACGCCATCCCACTACCGACGCCGTCCTACGAGGGGATGTCCACCGGCGGCATGCTATATTTAAATTTAGTCCACCATCAGGGCATGCCACAGCACCAGCAGCAGCAGGTGATTTTATGCTACCGTTCTATGTATGCCAACCGCTTCCTCGACACACACACACACAACCTCTATCCCACTGTTTGTGGGTCGGATTTATCTTCTTTTGCTTCCTCGGGCTGCTACTTTCGCCCTAAGTTGCCGGATCGTGCCGGGGAACGTAGGGCACACGGTCGCTTCTTGCTAACCGGTTCAACAACGCGTCTGGTCGCGACCGAGAATCGTTCATTCAGTGCACCACTGGGTGCACGCTACATGCTGAACAGCTTAGACTTCTCTAATGCACTCTCTCTTTCGCCTCTCGGTTTGTCTGATCTGTTGTTAAAGGATCATTCGGCGACGTGATCGGAATTTATTGGACGTATCCGAGTTTATATATGAGGTCGGCACGCACATTAACGGAACCGCCGTTGGGGGGACGCGAACGCTTTCTTCTGGAGATCGGGAGGAGAAGAAAACTCTTTTCTCCACGTGCGGCGTCGTGCATTGAATTAAGACAAGGAAGGTGCATCTCTCGAAGAAGGCCGTTACTGTAGCCGGTTCCGGGATTGGTGTCGTCGATGATGATTGTTTATCAAAAACGGACCAAAAGCGTTGACCCACAAAATTCAACGCATTGGAACGATAAAGCCAGACCGCACACCGTATGTCGCAGCAGTAGCACGATAACGATAGCTGATGATAGCATCGCATCGAATCCATCAGCTTACTTTTCCACTGCGCGCTCGCTGGTTTGTTGTTCAACTCCTCCTATCCGAAAACACGATCTTCTCGCGAACATTCAAGAGTGACAGTGTGGCGCAGTTGTCGCTAATGCAAACCAGATGCAAATGGAGTTACTGTGACACACGCACACTGAAACAACGGGTATCGTTATTCGATTTGCCAGACCACAGAGCTGCTACAACTGCAAAGTGTGTAGGAAATGTTTATCTATGAAACATGCTGTGATACTCATTGACGCTTTACTCCTGCTGTTGAACATCACAATTTCAACACCATTGTCCGTCAGATCATTCCCTAGAAACGGGTTGGATCATTTCACTCGCACACTCTGTCACTTCCAAGTCCAGATCCATAAGAGGGAGAAGACTCCTCTAGGCTTTCTATCAGATCGCACGCTTGAAAACCATAAACCATGTTTATGATTTATTTGAGCTAAATATGCAACGACACTTGTACACCATTGCGCCGCGCGCGAGTGAAGGGAGGAAATGTATCATTTATCATTGTAATCACACTCCGTGTTAGCCTCTCTTGAATCAGGTTACAGAGGTCTGCTGCTCATAGTTCATAAATATGTTGCTACCACACATGGCCCACATTACTTAGAATGTATTAAAAACCACACATTCAACTGTGACTCTAGTGCGAAAGGGGGGTCTCCATGCTCATAAGTTAAGGTTATGCTCCGATAAGTTTAAAACTTGAGTCTTGTTGATTCCTTCCTTAAGGTTGTTTCCTTGTTCCGCGTTATTTATGCGACTTAGGTGTGCTAAAAACATAAAAAACCCATTTTGTTACTCAGTCACACTATGAGCTGATGCGGAACGCCATACCCGATGATGAGAACGTCGGTGCATCGTGACATTTATCACTTTATCGCGCCGGATGTCCTCTTCTCTCGATCAGCGCAACAAACTAAAGTGTACGGAGCGACACTTCCCGCACTGGTGCTTCTGAGTGGTGCGTGCGTGCGTGCAACATTATGCGCTGAAAGTACTTCACGACAATCAAACAACGGATGGTTGGTTTCTGAAGTTTAATTCGATTAAAGAATTCACCGGAATGCAGGAAGGCGCCGGTCGATTACGCATCGTCGTTCACAAAACAAGACGATTTAAAGTGTTGCTTGACAAACACTGTTACCAACAGCATCTTACGCGCAAGGAAGTCGCACCAATGAGTCGTGATGGCATCGAGATGGTTACGATGAATTTTAAATTGTGTATCAAATGTATTGCGTTGCTAACGGTTGGTTCGGACTTCCGTGAGTTATGGTCACTAAATCTTACGTGTTTTGGAACAACTACGACATTCTCCGTATGGATTGTCAAAGCCAACATATAAAAAGCGACCGGAATACAAATGAGAGAAAATAAGCAGAGAGGAGAGACAGCTTCGAACGAACATTTTACGCTCTAGTTCGAATTTTGAAACAATTTTGCAATGATTTTAAAGCAGCAAAAGGAGAAGGTTAACACATCAAAACGCAAAACTGATTTCCCTTCATTAATAACGATAAGATGCTGGCTACTTCAACGAGCTATAGAGTTGTAAATGAACAAGCAATCCTTCATCAAGTAAATCATCTTTTCTTTGTAGCGAAGGTACATATCGTGTAAGGCAAGAAACATCGGCTAATCATGCAGGTTCGGCAAAAGGTGATTGTTAGTCGTGAAGTTACTAAGAAATCCACAAAAAAAACCATTTCGCGATCACGGGTAGAAGAAGAAAAAGATGTACGGGAGGAATGGTGGAAAAGTTGAGCGGAAAAGTTTTCATTTCCTGCCCAAAAACCGTCGCCGCTCATTAACATCGGTAGAGGGAGGAGAACTGGCCGAAACATCACGCAATAAAAACGCGAAAAAGCCACAAAAAACCCGGACAACAGCGAGCGAGCGAATCGAATTCAGCACATACTGGTGGTGGTCTGCTGACCTCTGAACGCTCGTTTAAAACATGCACGTGGATGCGTGCATGCGTGGTTTCTGGTGGGTTGGCCACTCTCGTGAAAGTGACCTTAAAAGCCTCCGGAACCCTCCCTCGGCGGAATGGTTGGAGCAATTTTCTTCCAATTTTTTGCCAACGATGTTAAACATTGACCAACAAATGAACTATCAAGGGCAACCAGGGGTGTGTAAATGAAAGACTTGGTTCCTTTTGGCGGGTGGTAACCACACTCTTGGAAAAAACATTTTCTCTGAAAACACAATTGCAGTCGTTTGTGTAAAGATCGTGGTGATGCGAATCGTGGCCACCGTTTGTTTGCAAAACAAGCTCATGCTCGATGCACAGTTCTAATCTCTAGAGCACGCTAAGCATGCGCGAGCGCGCACATCAGAACCCGCTGCAACTGCATCTTAAGCGATCGCAACAAGCAAGATCGGGGATCTTAAACGCTCATCGTACGCTCGCTCGTACCAAAACCGGAGGATTGTTTGTTTATACAGTCGCTTGCAGCGAGATTTGGATTTCGTTTTCCTCTTCTTGCGCAGTCGCCAGACGAATGCACGCTGCATCCACACGCCTCAGTGATGGCGGGCCCATTAATCAACGATAATTTATTCAATTATACACATCCAGCCACAGTCGTCGACGGATGAGTAGTGGCAGGGAGGTAGGGGGGGGGGGGACACATATGCGGCTCACGCAAGTGATGCACAAGATGGCTTTCCTGCAGCACTTCCTCGATGGAATGGAAATTTTGAAAAATGAACACTTTTCGGCTACGCAACGAAACGCCGACAGCAGCAGCAGCGAGCGATCATACTTATGATGTTGTTGTGGATGGGAAATCTCTGGTTTACCTCTTTACATTGTCTCTTCTCCAGTCGATAACTTCCTCCATTGATGCGGGGTGCTATATGATGGAGATCGATCGAGCAACTGAGAGTCAGATTTTATAGCCACAAATCCAGGAAAACTGTTCGATTGGTTATGCCGGAATTTGCTGGAGGAAACTACAACTGCGACATGCACTTGATGTCTCTCTTTCACGATCAATAATTATACGTAACGAGCAACCGTTATTTTTCAACAAAAAAAAAGGTGCCAAATACCGTGCGCTATTGGAAGTCGCTTCTCGTCTCCTTAACTACGCTGCTAATGGTGTTGATCTACATTTTTATTGCTCGATCAACAACACAACCATCCCCGTGCCGTCCATACACCACAAGTGCTTGATTATTGACCCCCCTCTCCATGGAAGGCCACCGTCGTTTGGCCAACTAACTCATCACGCATATTAACATTAAGGCAGCCTCTCTTTTGCTACTTTCGATTTAAAGATTTTTTTTCTTCTCTAAAATGAATCATTACTCTCACTTCCTCCCTTGCGCCTTGTTGGATTCGTTAATGGTCGTCGGCAGATGGATGCGTACAGCTTCTTTCACTTCACAATTAGACGCTTTTCGACCATCGACATCCACAGACAACCGACTGTGCAACCCAAACGGCACAACACAGCAGCAGTGTGGGAGGAAATCCATCGGGAGCATTAACCATAAGAAAACGAGAAGAAGAAGAAGAAGAAGAAAAATCCGGAACGGAAACAGCAAAACAAACGCCATGCTTGTGATCCCGCATTGTGGAGGAAAAGAAAATAAAAAATAAAATGAAAAGCACATGAAATGGAAAGTGAACGCTGGCACAACATAAAATTATGATCGAGTGCGAGGGAGTGCACGCTCGATCGAGCGCTTACAGCCGGCATGTATGTATGCGGCGCGTGTGGATGGCTCACGCATCGCGCCGAGAGACTTGCCATTGCAATGTGTGGACGCACGAGAAGATGATCATATGCGGTCACGATAAAATCGAGAGTTCACCGCATCGCATCAGTGCAGCCACTGGCGCATAGGGGCGGGGAGGAGCGAACATTGGCAGCATCCATCAGCCATCAGACCAGATCACCGGAGCTGACAATGCGCGGGAAACGAACGCGTAGGGTGCTGATGTGCTTCTTTGACGATGCATCGTAAAGTCAGTTTCGAGTTTTCGAGTTTGGTGCGTGGGTTGGCGCGCGACTAAACATTGTCGTTTGGCCGAATGGTGATGCACAAAAGATATGCACTTCCCGTTGAACAAGTCAGACCTCGTGGTGACGACATTATTGAGAGGGATGGCGTTACATGATGGTTTCGTTGCGAGCAGTTGAGTAAAAATGATCGTTAGCTGCGATGCCATTAGTTGAAATAAATTTTCTGAACTCAATTAGCAGACAGAAGATTGCAGATTGCATGAACGAATAACTAAAATATAGGAGCCATCATCTATGAACAGATAGCAGAGTAGCTACTACCATTATCTTCATTCACTCGTCTTATGCTTAAGAGAATTTCTATTTCAACCTTAGTGTTTTCATCGAAAACGATCGATAAATAACCTCCATGTGGAACCAAAAATTAAGAAGCTAATCAATCACTAAAACGAATTTCGGTCTGTTCTAACAGAAACCCGACGCAGCGTCTACGTCCGTGAACTACACCACATTGGGGGGGGCTATACCGTACGGAACGTGACAGGATGGTATTTATTTTCGACACAACATAATCCAACAGAACAGAGCTGGCTTGGTTTGATGGTGGCAAGAGCAAACCCAGGCCCAGACTCAACACCCTATCGGCGCCACACACGGTCAGCCCGAACCGTGAATCCAAATTTTACACTCCCGGCCATCCGTTTGGGAAGCAGGGCCGCCGCCACCGCCGTAGAGCAGATTCCAAAAATGTCCACCGACTACCCATCCGAGGGTGCTCGACATGTGCGTACGCCATTCGTCGTTTCGCGGATAGCGTTAGCCAATTCCTGGGCGAAAGCTAGCGAAAGTATCGTGATGGTTGGTGGCCGGACCAACCGGGCCTCGTGTGCAAGATGGTTGTTGACCGTCGCGTGTGAGGACCCGCCTTCACGACGAACTGCTGCCCCCCCGCATTATGTGGGGTGAACTGGGCGCATAAATATTCTCGGCACGCCATGCACACGCACACATGGCACCTCGACGGGGGTCTAGCAATTTAATCGATGATCACGGGAGGTGCGTACGTTTGAAGCTGCTACTGTTTACGGGCTTGACCGATGGTTTTTGAATTCAATCCGCAAACGATTGTCCTGGCCAGCACGTTCGCCACATTCCTTTATGCAAAGGTATTCGAAAGAGAGAGAGAGAGAGATAGAAATGATCCCGGTATTTGAGATTCTTGATATTGAATTAAAAAAAGCTGCATCATTTCTATCATTTTTGTCCTTCGATTCGTACTCTCTTGGTTGATTTTCCAATGGCTTCCAATGCTAAAACAACGATTAAAAGGTTCAGTAACAGCAACGAGCTACAAACTAAAGTCGCACGCTGCTGTAGTATCCAGCCACTATTGCATTGCCCTATCCTGGCACACAGTAATGGCGCCTTCAATCCTGACCGATGTTGTCCAACGAAAGAAACAAATCCTTCCTCTGTCCTCCTTCACTCCTCGAATTCATCTCGATACGACGGCCTCGACAAGCCTCATCATCATCGTTTTCATCCCAAAGGCAACATAATGCTGTCCCCGTACTCTGGGATGAGACCCAGGGGCTGTCGGTTGTTTTCGGCTCTCCGGATTGAAGCGCAGGCTATGATCATCCTGATAATGTGTGTGTTACGACCTGCTAGCTCCTGCTTACGGAGGAAGGAACGTGTTTCCAAAACGATCACTCACTCAACTTACGACGACTGACCGGTGGGCCGGTTGGGTGGTCCGTTGGCCAAGTTCTCGACGACAACTTGGTGTGTGCGTGCTGTGCCCCCGGACTCCATGATAATGCTGCTCCAGGACCATCCCATATGTCATTCTCTCGATGGAACTCGCTGATGGCGTACGTACGTTACACGCTGCACAAGGACCAGTGTCGTTAATCTTCCTTCGTTCCTCCTCGCTTCTGCTTCACGGTACAACCACCGGTAGCTCCGTGGCTACCCCAGGCGTGCGATCGATAGTGATTTCGTCATTTCGTCGTCGTCACGAAACGGGCCACTCCCGGTCGTCGGACCAGCCTCCGGGCGTGATGGCGACGCTGGCATTGACATCGAGAGAACACTGGCGCCCTGGTAACCCGTACCATCGAATCTATGACTCGTACTTTGGGTGCTTATTGAGGGTGTGTGCGTGCTGTTATCGTCAGTTTCGGGGCACGGGAAGGTTCTGGCATCGGAAGCGCTTCATGCAACTTCATGAAAGCGTAATTGTGATAAGAAGTTTCGCCGTTGTTCTGCATCAAACTGTTCCAGGCGGTTGCAACAAAAGTGGACAATTTTCGTTGCCTTTTTTGATAACGAATTGCGGTCCATCATGGGCTCGTCCTCTGCGTTTTTTTTTTGGAAGCAAAATGGATTAAAACTCAATTCAAAAAGCTCTCATTTCTCGACATAAAACCGAATAACAGAAGGAAATCTCGAAGGACATTGAACGATTGCTCTAAATTCGCTGGCCTACATATCTCTTGGTGCTGGGCTCGCTGAGGGAGGGAAGGACAGTGGTTCCGGGGACCGGAAGCCGGAAGCCGTCGGACGCATAATTCAATAGCGAGCACCCGAGCGGCCCGCCGGCTCCGAGACTGGAAAATATTCATAAGCATGGCCCCGTAATCGTAAGCACAACAGCGAGACCGGGCAGCCAGCAAAGGAAAAGATATTTTGGCTTTCGTACCCTGACACCCTCCTACTTCTTCTTCTCCTTCTCGGGTCCTCGCGTGACCTCTCCCGCGACCCGCGGTGGTCCCGTCTTCTTTGCCAACCGAGTTTTTGTTATCCGGTTTCAAAAATGGGAAATAAAAAAAAGTCGAATGGAGCTGCCCTCTCCCTCCCTTCACGGCGGTGGTCGATGGTTTTGAGAACTTTTGACACTGCCCCGAGGGGCCGATCGCACACTCACGTGTCTCACGGAACCGGGAATGGGATTGCGAGGCGCGCTCGGTGCGTTGCGTTTCCTGCGTTTCCATCATTCTCCACGCTCTCGGGTCTCATAAATCTCGCCCTTTTCAGTCTTAACCTATGGCCTCCCCCCTCTCGCTGGCCTGACCCGATGATGAGTCACACGCAGTCAATTGTTATAGTTTTTCTCGTTTTAGTCTGCATTTCTCGTGGCTACGATTTATGGTCAGCAATTTCGTTTGAGACATTAATAGTCAGTTCATGGGCGACGGGTACATTATCTTTAGTATCTGGGTAGTATGAGTTTAAATATTTTGCTACGTGCGTCGATTTTAAAATATCGTTAAATTCTTTTTGTTCTGTTTAGCTTTTGGTTACCGAAGAATAACTACCTTAGCTTCAAACATATTTAGTAGAACACATCTATTGAGTTGTTAAAGAGGAATATGGTTTACTTATTTTTTCTAAATCCAATCAAATCAAAATCGCTACAACCCTCACTTTTTCAACATCAAATAACAACTAACAAAGAAAAAGTTGAAAATTTCACTAAAACTCGACGGGTGTACTAAAGAAACTTGAATCATAAAAGTATTTCAATGTCATGCTTCCCATAAGTCGAAGTTTTTACCAAACATTAATATCAAACTTGGATCATACCCTGCCGGCGTCTGCTTTACGAGCAAAACGAGCGTTGAAAAAACTTGCAAAACTAACAAAACCTCGCCGAAACAATAGCATGAAATTAAATGAGTTTCTAGGTTTCATTTGCTTCACAAGGACAGGCCCCTTTGCTATAGCTAGTACGCGCACTATCCAGGATTTTGGGCATAAATGAAGCGAAGCATAATTAAGAACGGACGACCATTGGAAGCTCCATTTTGGCAACCGCTGGTAGACGGTTGGGCGACAGAAACTTTGGCTCGAGGCGCGCGCCACTGTGACCAGGCCGAGATGCATCATTACTTAGCATTCGCGCCGAGAAGCCATCCTGTGTCCATGGGTCTCTATCGATTTACAGCCACCCCTCTGTTCTCCCTTTCTCTTCTCTCGAGTATTCCTGGACCCTACCCCTTGGGAGGGGGGGACAAGTGGCGGAGAGTTCAAGGAAAAGAGAACTTTCAAGGAGATGCCTCACAACAAACATTCGCTGGCCACGTATGCACCGCTACTTTCGCAAGTGTCGTTAATGTTTGTGTTTGTCCTTTCTCAATAAACATTTTCCACATAAACCAGCCGCTCGGTTTGCCAAGTTCTGCTAAAACAGAGGTACGTGGCTTCCCTCAGGGTCACAGACACACACATACACACGGTCCGCTTTCAAGAACCCGATGCCGTTTACGTGGAGTGTAAACAACGGGAATGTCGTGCCCCAGGAAGATGTTCCCTTCTCGTTCGCGGCTTACGGTCTATGATTATTTCTCTTTATCGCTTCCTCGTGCTGCTGGTGGTGAGGTCAAGTGTTGACCGTCGATAGGCTAATCAAACTTCCGGTATTCAGAGAGCGCATCCTTTCCCCCTTTTTCGGAACTCCAGAGCGTCCCTTGACCCCATCGTCATCGTGTGTCATCTCTTACCTTGTCCAGAGTTCTGTCGATGTTGAACACGACGCCAGCTGCTATTGGGCGATGCACTGGGCGTGGAGCGCACTTCGGCGTTCGATGCGATCGGTGCCGGTGAAGAGGCCGCCGGCTCGATCGTCAGATGCAGACACAAGATCAAGCTGCACCAACAAACCACCGCCGTCAGCAGTGCATTGGCCGATGCATGATTGCCCCGTGGCCAATGTTTGCTCCGCTTTCGATGCCTTTCGTCCGCATCCATCCGCCGTGCCGCTGACGATGGTCTTGGGCGATAGCTGGACGACGGTCTGGCGATGGTTTGCTGGAGTTTGTGCTCTCGGTTGCCATTATTGCTGCTCGGTGCTGCCGGATGATAACGTTGCGCTCGCATAAGGCTCGCATCCATTTCACCGTTAAACATTGTTCCGTCGGAATTCCTGCACCCGAACCAACCCGGACGAAACGTCACTCCCCGTGCAGGGCACTTCCGACCGGAATGCACACTTCACTACTCCTCGTGCATCGATAATGGGCCTCCCTTCTTCTAGCGCGGCGGCCACTTGCAAACCACTCATGCACAACACGCACAAACCCAGATCTTGGCCACTTCCTCCGAACTTCCTTCTTCGCGCTCCACACACAACTACTCTTCCTTTTTTTTCACTTAGCTGATTTCACGGATTCCATCGCACGGCGTCGGTCGGATTCTGGTAATTCACTCGAACAAAGGATCACACAAAGCGATTATTTCTTGTTAATCGATTGATAAACACAACAATCGGCACACACGACACGCACAAACACTCGCTGGCCAGGGAGGCGCCGTTTCCGCGGAACTTCGAGAGGATTGAATGATGGACCAGCGAACGACAACCACTCGCGACGACGGAAAGTTTTTGAATAGGCCCTGCCAGATGGAGCGTAAACTCTAGCGTAAACGAAAAAATAATGCCAAAACGTTTAATTTGTAAATTTACGCGTAAATTTACGCTTCGTGTAACACGGGCCTAATTAATGAAAAGCGATGACAACCGGAGGAACTGGTTTGTTTTGGTTCGTGGTTTATGTTTATGATTTGAGTTTCGCAAACGATTTTCACAATTTTACAAATGCTAGAAGGTAGATAACATTCCCTTTCAAATTCAATAATAATTAATTAACGAATAAATAAAAAATCAATGAATCTTCCAACAATTAAAAATCCCGTATATTCAACACACCCCGATTGTTTTGACAGTTCGCACTGACCGAGTATCTACACATATTGCGACCAGTTTTGAATTATAAATTGTGTGAAACAGTTAATTATCTACTACTTACTAACGAAAATTGATCACAAAACCGTGCTTTTCGTTCATCTTTGTTGGATTCTGTATTGGATAGCCTTATTTCCATTTCCAACGCTGGTGGAGTTTTTTTCGGAGCCATAATTAAGTAGCCGTGGCCACACGGAGCGAAAATTTGCGCGCAAATTTACAAATTAATGCCAAATCGTTTACGCTTCGATATGTTTACGTGGCCGGGTTGAGGAAATTAAAATCGTTTTGTGGAAGAAAAGGATTGAACACACTAGCAATGATCACTATCTATCAATGTAAACCACAAATAGAACATATTGCGAGCCCTTCCGTTTGCAAACAGCTTTTACTCTAGGTTTTACGCTCCACGGACCTATAATCGTTTGACAGCATGTAAACGGCAAGCGTAAATGTTTTGGCATTAATTTTTTCGTTTGCGCTAGAGTTTTCGCCCCGTGTGGCCACGGCTAGTAAGTGAACATTCGCAAAAATATGATAAAAGTAGCCTATAACTAGGACTAGAAAAAATGGCTTTTATTGTTCGTAAGGAGGGTTCGTTAGGAGGAACGTGAATGGCAGCGGCAACCTTCTTCGTCTAAAATCTTAAGTCTCTTTCCCTTATTGTTCCAGTTGATTTGAGCAGTTACGGGCACGTGGCGTTCAGTGCATCCTTGGTTGATGAATCCGTATTGGAGGTCCCCATTGCGCCGGAAGTTGTCGATGGCTTAATTTTCTTGGAACCACGGCCGGACCCACAGTCGTGCCCACGCCTGGTCCCACGGATGGAATTACAGGATACTCGATAGTGAGCGGAGGATCTTTGGAAGATCCTTCCGGTTTCCTCACCACCGTAATTTTCCTTCCGCTTTCCGGAGCAAGCGGCGTCCTCAGCTGCTCGATCGGACGAAATTGTCGATCGTTGGTGATATCCTTGGTGGAGGAGTGAAAGCTTGGCAGTGATATGTTATGGTGATTGATCGCACCTGCCGCCGGTGGTTGCAACGGGACGGTTCTCGGACTTGAGCCACGCACTCTGTAAAACCGCCACGGTTGGCCCCAGCGCGGTATCCAACGTTTCGCGTCACAGAATCCCGTCGCTGGTCGGTGGTACGGAATGCGCAAACAGAGAATGATCAAAACGATCACGACTACGCAGACTAGCAGGACGAGCGCGGTGATGGTTAAATAATGCCTTACTGGCGATATTAGGGCCGGTGGTCCACTGTCGATCGATCCACCAACCCCGACATACTCGCAGAAAGGTGGATCGTAGCCCGGTGAACAGTGGCAGTTTCCGTTGCTATTGCAAATTCCTCGTCCGTAGCAATCGTGTGGGCACCGCTTCCGATTCAGGTGGTCGATGCTTACGCACCGTTTCTGATAACACATTCGCCCCGCGCCACAGCGAGCCCCATCGGGTACGAATGCCGGCTGCTGACCGTGTCCATCGTCGATCAGATCGACGTGCGTCGAGTAACAGTGGATGTACCGACGCGAAACGTTTTGCTTGAGAACGTCCCTTCTGTATGGGGGGTCGTGAAAGAGGACATTGTCCGTCCCCGGATCCGATTGGTAAAGGTGACAGAACAGCACACCGCATAGCTCATCGCCCCGCTTGCATTTTTGGTAGCTCTCCTCCGGGTTTACCTCGTAACCGCAGTTACCGTGCTTCGTACCTTGTAGATTAAGCGCGTAACACTCCTCTCCGGCAGCCCGGCCCGATGGTCCCCACAGGAATCGACACTGGTCGTTGCGAGTCCGACAGCGACCATTGAGGCAATGTGCCTCACCGCCCGCACACACCTCCGTATCGCGCCGATACACATCGCCGGGACAGTACTCGGACTCACCGGAACAGTACTCCGGCAGATCGCACTCGTTCTCGGCCGGTCGACAAACGGTTGTAGCCTCGTGTATCCGGCACGTTTCCATATTGCAGCACTCACCCGTGGCACACTGGGCTCCCGGACGCAGCGTACAAGTCGTCGCATTGCAGCAATGGTTTTCGCACGCCTCCTCCAGCCCACAATCGCACTCTTCGCCCGGCTCGACGAAACCATTGCCACAGCTCGGTATAGCCAGGTATGTCGGACGGTTTTTAAGGCAGGTCTGTAGACCTCGCTGGAAGGCCGAGGCCAGCTGCACGACGCTACAGTTGCTCCAGTGCTTCAGTGGTGCCGATACCGAGCTGGACATGATACACTTTGCGTCCGGACAGTGGCAACTATCTAAGTCATCGTGCTCCATCGCAAAGCTGTGGCCCATCTCGTGTGCCACCGTACTCGCCTGCATCTCCACGTTGTCCGTATGCACATATATAATCGCACCAGAGCTCCGGTCCGAGCACATGCTGGCCACCTTGGCCTTGCCGATGACATTGCCATCGAACTCGATCGCCGTCAGCAGTTGGGCATGATCGTGGCGATATTCAGGCAGTAGTTTCCGCTCGCGGTACTTCAGAAATCGAGCCAGTGTCGCCTCCGAGTTATTGGAAACCTCTATTTCATCACGCTCCTTCCACACGATGACGCGCGTCAGGGCAATAAAGATGTTCAGCGGATTGTATATCTGTTTCGGTGAGAGAGCGCACCTTTAATAGGAGACACAGTGACGTTGGCGGTAAAATGGTGGAGTCACCATTCAGCCCAACTTACCATGTTGATATGATTCACGATACTGGTACAGTAATCGTATACTTTCCACTCATCTTTATCGTACCTCTGGAAAAACGCTCTGTCCACTACAAGTACCATTTCGACGAAGCGGGTGTGCCGATTCGCCTGATAAGGACCTCTGATGATATACCCTTCATGATTACGTTTCGCACGATGCCGTACCATATCCATCCCGTCGTGTCGTGTTTCCTGCAACCTATGGAACGAAGAAACGGTACATTAGCAACAGTGGACCGACCGAAATCGAGGACTCGCCAACCTTTCAATGAAATGCAGTCCTGCGGAAGCATCATACTCGATACGATATGTGGCATCATCCTGGTAGATCGTGCCATTGATTCGATCATCACAGCTGACCAGCATCGGTGCAGCATAAGGTAGGTTGGCATGGCGATAGTACTGGCATCCGTTTGCCGAGTGCTGCTGGTCAACAATGGTAGTTCGGATGAGATGGAGAACGGTAACCTTGTCGTTGTGATTGTAGGTCAGTGTGGCAGTGCCTGGCTCGCTCGCTGGTATCAACAGAGGATAAATCGGATTACGACCGTACAGGTCCCTGCCACTGTCGGAGGTAGTTCTTCGATTTTGGTACGTTGCAACTGCTGGAACGAGAAGCCAGTGCAAAGGATTGAGAGGAGGTTGAAGGGTAAGTGGAAACAATTTTGCAGTAGCTAACTCAAATAATAGTTTCATTAAATTTAGTCAAATCTATAAATGTTGCAAGCATGCCCAATAACTAAGCAATTTTATCTAATTTAGAAATCAGCATTATGACATATATTCGCATATCAATTCCAACTAAAGATTGGAGATTCGTTTTATGTAATATGGTCCATTTGATTTGTTGTTGCGTGCCACCCATGGCCTTGAATCGTTAGTCCGCCTGGCGCTAAACCTCCTTGACGCTTTCCTCTACGAAGAATGAACTCAGACCGGCCAGGGAACAATGAAAACGTAAGCGAAGCCTCACGGGTTCTAGAAGGAGAACGTGTTGACCAGATTCTTTGTTGTCTATCAGTACATCCACACTGGAGACAGTCACCTCCTTCGCCCACGGGCCCCCTCTTTCGAGACCGTGGATACTACGTGGAGGATTTCATTTCAATTCGATTGCTCAAACAACACCGAGCGTAGTGTAAACTCCTTTATAGACGCGTAGTATAATGTACTCTACGCGCTCGCTTCATGTGATGCTGATCCACAGACGGGACAGGGGATAGCTATGTGTGCATTGATGGTGGCCGGGAGCAATTTTTGTTCGAACCATATCACCACCATTCTCAACTAACTCGAAACCGCCGCCGCTCTTCGTTGAAGAGAACGAATAAGAACCCGAGAGAAGGGTGAAGCTCGTCTCTAGTGTGCCATCGCTTCGTCGCATCATCGTGTTTGTCCCGTATCGCTATGGCAACGCAAGCTAGCCCGTGAAGCTAGTCTGAGAGCGTTCCTGTACCACAAGCACCCGTTCTGCCACGGCAAAATCAGCTGTTCGCAATGACGCCAACCGCCACAATACCGAGTCTCCACGAGGAATAATGGTGGCGTCTTCGCCATCGAGCGTAAACAAACCGGCTCTCTCGCTCTTCGTTTGGCGAACCACCTCCGCATTGCGCGTCTAGTTTCCTTACCCACCCTTTACGATGGCCTGCATCTGCCTGGGAACTATGGATGGATGCACGAGACGAACGAGCGCAGGAGGAAAGTGCATTTATGAATGCAATTCCATTGATTGGTGGCGGGATGCTAGGGACGGTTTCGGTCCGAATCTATGCTGATGAGATGGCCACATGGTACGGAGTGGGATTTGCAGTGAAACTATACTCTGTACTATAGTAGTGGCCGTTGCCATCTGCTTGTAAGTAGAGTACATCGTTTGCAATCAACGTAATGTTCGCTGAATCGTTACTAGCGTAATGACCACTCATTAGCATCCTGCTCGATCGAGTAGAAGTTTAGTAGATAATACGATATTAGATATAGTAGCTTGATAAAGTATAAAGTGTTAGTCTGTATTGGGGTATAGTGGATCTACAGTGGCAATTGTGCTGCAAGTAGGTTCATTTATGAACAATCCAACTAGCAACCATTTAAACGATTTTCGTAGATGAACAAAGTGCGAACAAACATTCGAGATACCAAAATGGTTGGAAAAGAGTTATCAGAAAAGGATTGAAAAGGATACTTGAACAGTGCTGTTCTTCGTAAGCAAGAACCTGCAACTCATTGGCTATGGTTTGTTGAATCAATCCGTCTGGCATGGTCTGCTAGTCCGGACCGTCGCCACGAAGTGAATCATGCTCTGGTTCGTGCAAATAAAATGCAAAACGAACTCCCCTCACGACATTGAATCAGATACAAATACACACACACCCAGTCCGTTACAAAAATCCACCGAGACTCCAAGACCAGACATTGGACACGCGTCTGATCGGTTTGTACTGTACGGTTGGGGAATGTCCTTACAACCACTGTGGACCACCGACGAGCGGCGAGGATAATGAAACTTTGTCTGCCAAATATGCTTAATGTTGGTCAACTAAAACAAACAAACCGAAACACACCAAACTGTTACCACCACCTTGGTTTCGGGTGCGATGGGCTTTGATTGCACTGGGTTGGCCTTGACAGGACTGTCAATGAGTGGTAATAGTCTGCATTTGACCCGTTCACAGCTGGTCATTGTAAAGGTCTTAGAAGCTGAGCCGTTGAACAGAATCGGCGCTGGAGTTGGCCACTTTATTCGGTTCGAGACAATTTTCGGGCGACAGCACACGTAGCACCAGTAGCGCCAGATGCTAGCCATGGTGTGGCTTGGATCGCCGTGTTCGAAATTGGAAAATGTGTCAATGGCACACGGGCTAAGTTCGGGCTTTCGTTTCGATTGTCGCGAGAAAAGTTTTGGGCTGTCGACCACACACAGCCACAGCAGCATCTGAAAGGCATCGGTCTGGTAAGGCTGCTCGGAAATGATCGTTTGCTCGAATAATGTTCCACCTAGTTTTGACGTGTGGTCCTGTTCCAGTTAAGGACCGCGTACTACCCGCTCTGATGGCCGCCTCAATACCAGCGGCTTCTATCGCATAAAATGGCTGCACTACAGGCTATGATGGATGCCCTTGCTGTCTGGCGGCCTCTTGCACTTGCCTGTTGGCAGTTAATTTTAGACGCCGCTGCTCAAGGGGCAGTCCTAGTCTGACTGGCCGCCGCTTGGTTCTTATGATTGAAATAAAATCATCTTCTAACGGTTGTCGGCGCTCGAGGTGCTCTTGGAGCTTCGTGCGGTATTACTCATCGGGCAATCCGGCAATTGTGGCGACCGATCACCAGCCGACAAGTCGGGGAAAAGCAAGAAGCAGGAAGAAACGAACATGGCGCAAAACTATAATAAGCCGCTCGCTGCGGTCGGCTGTGGGGGTGAAATTCTAAGAAAGCGATTCCGGATGTCGCGGGCCCCCATATGACCGGAAGTTCCGTTGTGCAGAACGGGTACAGCGAAACGTGCCGCTCGTGCTCGCTTGTCCATCTGTCGATCTGATCGTCGTGCCTCCGAGCTGACGTTGTTGTTGACTGTTGACTTGTTGAGACAGAACAGGGAGCAGTAGAAGGTCTCGGTTCGAAATTCACTCTGCAACGCATAAAGCGTCCGCTGACTCAGGTCCGCCCCTTAACCGAACTGGCCTCAATTGGCGAGTGTTGTTTTGCATCTTGAAGTAGATCTCTTGAGGACGGATAAAGTGAACACAACAACTCGGGATGATAAGAAATTACTTTCGAGAACTAGCTGCCGAATAGTGGCGTAACTATGCGTTGACATAAATGTGTTCATATAATAGCATACAAAGGAACATAACTGAGCGATAATTAAGCTACTTTTGATTTAAATTTAATTTTCCAGAAATCATCAGAACCACAGCATAAGAGCTGATTTCAATTTAACTAATGTTTGTGGAAGCGAAGAAATGGGTTTGGAATGCATCAACTAGTGATTCAGTGCCTCATTAAGACCGCGGTTCAAAAAAGGATTGATAAGAACCTAGAACAATAATTAATTTAAAAAAAAATACGGTCGATCCCTCCACCGTGCTTATCAGCAACAACGTGAAGCGGCTCGGGAACAGAGGCGTGTCGGCCAACGGTGCCGACTAATAAAGCTAAGCCACTGTGTCATTGGGGAGCTACAAAGAAACTAGACGGTCCTATCATAACCGGAAGCTAAGCGGCAACAACAATACTGTGGTGAAAACATGTGATTAAAAAAAAGAAAAAGAAGAGCGCGTGGGCAAAAAAAACATCAGCCAGATCGTCATCTCGACTCTACTCGACTGCTGCGGCTGCACTGCTTACTGTTTGGTGATAAGCGCGATCCTTCCGGTGGCACGGGAACGACGCGTTCGGGGCTCGGCAGCCCTGGAGGCAGCGGTGGTGCATCAGTAGTAGCTAATCCGTCGGACGGAGTGACGAATAGTGAAAGAAGCGCAATTAGCAGCAGTAGTATCACTGCCACAGACAGTCGATGGACCAGGACGGCCCAGGATGGTGTTCGATGAGTGGCCCTAGTGCCTTCCATGAAACCGCACCAACCAGGATCAAGGGATACTATCACAGTGGACATTCACTTAGATTTACACACATACGCTTACAAACACACACACACACTCACGCACATTCACATCCAGCTAGTGCGTGCGGATGTGAAACTGTGTCGAGGTCACTGGTTTTCGGATGATGCTTGTTGCTCTGGCATCAACCATCGGCCCTATTAACTCTATACACACCGCACGATGGATATGCTTCTAGCCGAGGGACCACAAGGGACCCAGCTCACAAGAGGACGGATCACACGAAGGCAGTCGCGGGGACTTGGTATTGGCTGCGTTCTCGTGCACGAAACCAAGACCTACATTACGGTCACGGCACGGTACGGGTTCGATGTTGACCGCGATTCTTTTAATAAACCGCCAAGATGCGCGTCTGTCGCGCGCGCGTACACCTGAAACTATGATTTCGCGGTCTGGTCCGGTTCGACTACTCCTCGCGCTTCTGGCGATGCCAACCAACGTTTGGGGACCACTCTACTCCTGGGTATTAAGTTCGATAGGAACGTCGTACGCTCGGCTGAGGCGAGCATCTAGCGCCGTGTGCAGTTGCTAGTGAACTGCCGGAGCAGCAATCGCTTACCGGACTGGATATCGCTGCCTTATACTGACGATACCGCACACGATGGCCGAGTTACTTATATCCATTCACCATCGGTTCTCGTTCTCGTTGGCATTCTCGTTCTTTATGCCTTTTACGCTTGCCGGGCAACCTCGTCGTCGTTGTCGGCTTCGCTTCGGATCTACGGTGGTTCGGTTCGGTCGGTTGGTTGGTCGGTTGGTTGGTGAACAGGATGCTTTGTGTTAAGCAGCGTGCATCATTGTACGGTGCATCTGCAGCGAGCTTCTCGGAACTAGATGGATGTCGACACGTGCGTAAGACCAGTGTATTGAGAACCAGGCGTGATGTCGCCACAAAGCATAGAATTTCATCTCCACGCAACTCTACTTCACAACAGACCCTTGTGGAAAACCACCGTCTCATCGTGTGTGTGTGTGTGCGCGCGTGTGTGTGTGAGTATGTGTGAATGAACGATAAACGCTCTCCCACAGAGCACTGATCCTCCTCAACCCCTCTGCTCTCCACATTCTACTCCATGGGCCTTTGATACATGTTTTTCGCAAACAACCGAGCCATGTTCGCACCCATCTGCTTGTCTAAGACAACCGCCTTAGGGGGGCTCATCGTGCGAGCGAAGGCATCCTGACACAACCATACGCGATGTCGGCAGCCGGATGCTGACTGCCATTCCACTGGCTGGGCCCTGTTCTTGGGAACCGCTTCGCAACCAAGGGGCACGATGAGGCCTTTATGGTCCTTTGGTCGATCGTAACCGTGGTCTGTAGCAGCTGCCGTTTAGGCCCTTGGTCGCTGCCGTCTAAGGGCATGTTGCATGATACATTGGGCCCATGATCGATGCTATGCTACACCACACGATGACACATGACGAACTCTGTTAGGTAAGGGGTTTTTGTTAAACTTCATAGTTTGTATTTAAATTGCAATGCCATTCGGTTAGCGTACAAGAATTGATAACAAACAGCCCAGTAACAGCGTGGAGCAAATTATTTTAATTTAACAAAACTGTTTCCCGAATATGATTCAAAGGTGGCTTCGCTCTGTTATCTGCGTGAGTTGGCGTAGGAAGATTGGGGTTTTCAGCAGTAGCTGGTTGCATTTGCTGGCAGAACAATTTGCAATTAAAAAAAAAGAAACCAGCGTGTGAGAAGTCAATAGCAAAGATGGAGATGGAGGGGTTCGCTTACGAATACATTAAATGGCTTCGAACGAATGATTATGACGAATGTTATAATCGACGTAAAACGAAGTATAGCGAGTTAGTTATAAATGGTACATGACTAACTCGTTCAGATCTGAGGAAGTTGAACAAAGAGAAGAATGTACTGAACAGAATGTATATAATGTTTCGTTATATTTCTAATTACTTTTGTTATAAATTATAAAGACTAAAATATGTTTTGAACATTTCAAAAGGTTAGTTAAATGAGTGATACTTTAGCTTAATCTAATTCGTTAGTATTCATTAAAATTTAAAAGCCAATGAATTCGAAATATGCTTAACTAACATTTCTTAAATATAATAGGAAGATTCAAATTTTAGGCCAGATGTAATACATCTCATGAAATTTTCGTCTTACTACTTAGAACTATAGGTAACTGTTACAACTATAAGTATGCTGCTTATTCAACAATTTGACATATTTGAAAGATTTCTGCACTTGAATAGCAAGTAGTCAGCATAAGTCTAGCGAGAGTGCGAGAAACTGTAGTATGATGTTATTTGAAACTGTCGATCTCATAAAGTATTTGTGAAAATAAGTGAATAATTCATCAGAAATCCAACATTGCAGTAAATCTCCTGCAAGAAGTCTCCCATGGACGACTACGACTGGAAAACGATCCAGCTGCTGCAAAACCATCCCAAATGAAGTGTTTTATGGTTTTGCTTAATTTCAACCACATTTTATCAGAAGGAGGTGTCTGGCACAACGTACCCGAAGCAAGACGGAATAACGAGTACGTTGTTCGGTGCGCTGGAGTCAATAAACCTTTTCTGGCCCGGTTCTAGCGGGAGCATACTCACCAGTTCGTGCCATTTGCCGAGACAGCCAGGAGTCTCCAAATGCAGCGAGCAGGAAGTGCACTGCAAAGATGCCATCCATCCAGCTAATCCAACCACACCTCCTTGTCTGGTTGGGATCCGTACCGACCGTGGCTCGTGGTACTGTCTGGGGTGGTACGCGGTTTACAGGATCCGGATGGCTGGGCACTGGGCCGGTTGTTGGCTTCCTAACCTTGACGGTGTGCACGTCGCTATCGTCCCTCCTGCCAGTCTCACCATGTCTGGCAGTGTGTTGGTGTTATGGCTGGTAGAGTCCGTCTTAGCGACGGTTCTTTGTTCAGTTTCCGGTCTGAGAGCACATGCTCGTACGACGATTATATCCCGAAAAAGCGAAGAGAACCGGTTATAGGTGAGTGTCCTTTTTTCGGGTCTCTGTCAGCAGTACGCGTTGGATAGGTCAGTGCCAGCCAGTTCTTTGTCCCAGTAGTGCAAAAGAGGTGACAGCACACTCCAGCCGTCCAACAGGCTGCCCACGCTATAGGGGAACGGAAGGCATTCAGAAGGGATAAGCTTTTAACCTCGTGGCAGTTTATTCTTATTGGTTCGAAAAGGGTTCATACGTTTCGCTGTTTTCAGTATGTCGTAAAGCAGTGAAAATTTGACTTTATTACCGCAATTCGTCCTGAAACGGATCCATCAACCAAGACCAGACACAATCCAACACAATGACATCTTGGCGAACGGGCAGGTAAATGAACTCGCTCTATGAACAGAGCCCAATGGAACCCGTCGCCGGCTACTGTTCGGAGTTAGCAGTGACCGTCTTGTGAAGTTCCTTGATTGCATATGCATTAGGACATTGACATCGTCCTTTTTACCGTAATTAGGTGAAGGTTTAAGGCAGCTCACCAGGGATTTTACGCTGTCTATCGCTGTCGTGAGCGTATATTATTATTCAGTTTATGTTTAACGTAGCTTTTAATCAATTTACAAAGTTTTTCAGTACGAATGGTCACAATTATGATGCACTAGACGTTCTATGTCCATTTCTCAGATGCATTTGTTAAACATTACCATTCGCCATACTGCAGATAAAGTACATTGTTACAATGTACAATGATAAAGTACAACTGTTTCTAATTTCATTCTTCTCTTAGTTACCAGGCTGGTAAGGGACAATGGCGATTGTTTTAATTTCTAGAGAAAAAGATGATTCTCTGATGACATTAACATGTCATAAATGGTTGCAATTCATCGTAAAAATAAGGTTGGCTTGTTCTTACAAGTAAACATATTGGTCATGCTTACAAAAGGTGTCATCCATTAAATATTTTTTTTGTAGAAAGCACTGCTAGCACTACACTTTTTGCTACAATCGTAATTACTCATGTAAGTTAGTTGTAGGAAAAATGCGGCATGATTCAATGCCGTACAACAGTAGTAGTAGTAGTAGTAGTAGTAGTAGCAAGACTTCTACAGCATTCGTGACATAGGAAGAAGAGATTTAAGATTGTGGCGCCTCCATCGCAACGAATGGTTGCTACTCCAAAGATAGAATAGAACAGGATTTTTGCTCCAAATCATTTCCAGCCTTCACCAGAATAAGAAGTGCACTGATTACGAGTATTTTATACGAAAACAGGACTACTACTTGATTACATGGACACATTAACGTAAACAAATCGAGAACGGATCAATTCTACAAAAAGCACCACACATTGCTTCATAAGTTGGGGTATTCTTTCGATCCGAAATCCCCCAAATGTCCTGAAATATGGAATAAAACTCGCAGATTGATAATAAAGGAGGCTACTGCTGCAGTCGAAGGTACTGCTTCCTTTGAAGAACTCAATAGGAACGTCATTAACCCTTGTCATCATCCAATGTAATCATCAAAACCCCTGTTCAACAAAAAACAACGCCAATGTAATGTGTAAAGACTAGAAATCCATGCTATATTTTCTTCGCTAGATAGCACTAAGGCCACGCTGTGCTACTAAATCTTATAGGTATAAATTGCATTTGCCCTAAAAACAGTCTAATAAGTACGCGAAAGGCTACGCGGTGTGATTAATACATTTGACCCTGAGGCAGCCCCTTTGGAATACTGCTTTGTACGGCCGTTTTCGGTGTATATCTCCCACGTCGACCATTATCGCAGGCTATAACGGGGGCGTTGGTTCCCGGTTCCGAAGTGAAAAAAACCCTGGCCACTCTATGGAGTATGTTGCGGGCTATGTAGCCGTATGCCATTCCATCGCTTTCGGAAATAATTTCCCGAGCACAAGATCATCGTTTCGTGGCTATTTCGGCGAGATTCAGCTTGGCTTTCAGTGCGGCCACATTTGTACCCATGACGGGCCGACCGCCAACCGCATTGGTGGTCGGTACGGTCGGTAGTAATCGATTCGCGTGTCCCGGACTAACGGCTACCCGGGGTGATGGGCGCGGTATTGCGATCGGTTTGGTTGGCAGTGGTCCCTTCTTGGGATGAGGCTGCTGCTCCTCCTCCGGAAGCCGCTCGATCGTATCGAAATCACCGAACGTGTGCTGACGTGGCAACTTGGGCAGTTGCCGGGCCGGTCGTTCGTCGCTCTTGGAACGATTACTGTGGAAGGTGTTGATGCGGTCGGTTTGCTTTAGCTCGTGGAGCACGGTACCGTAGCCCGGTTGCTCGACGGGAGAGTGCGCCACATCGGGCGTACTGGAGTGAAGTTCGGCGGTGACGAGTGGCCGCTCAGACGAGACGTTGCTCTCGACACTGTACGACCGCTCCTGTAGCTTCATCCGGAACGCCTCCTGCGTATCGAGCACATGCTGCTGATGCAGAAACGGTGAGTTGATGCGTTTGTTTTCGATCGTGATTTTGCCATTTTTACTAATGTTAACGTTAATGAAGGACTGTGACTGAGCCTGGGGGTCAGCCGGTGACGTCACCGTCGATGATGCTGCCACTAGCAATAACGCCGTCGATGGCATTGGTGGTGGTGGCGGTGGGGGCGGTGGTGCTGGAGGTGCCAATCGTCCACTAGCCAGTGGACGCTTGCCGTCCACCGTCGTGGGGTATATGGCCGGCGGGGCTGAAAGGCCAGTGGGGGAAGCCGGTGGTACGATGTGGCCATACTTGCGCTCCCGGAATCGCTTCAATGCGAGCCGTACCTGTGCCATCAGGAAGTTGCGTGCGAGCACAAACACCAGCACACTGACGATCAGCATACCACCGATCGTTCCACCGATGATGAGGCCTTGCACTAGCGCCTCGTGCGAAACCGTTGGCGTCCGACCGATCGGTCCACTGTCGATCGAACCACCAGCGCCCGGTTGGTCGCAGAATGGTGGAGCGAATCCGGGCTCACAGTGACAGTGACCTTCACTGTTACACACTCCGTGGCCACCACAACCACCCGGGCATTCTTCTCCGATGTCAAGCTCCCGCAGTGCACTGATAGCGACGCACCGTTGGCCATGGCACATCTTACCCTTACCACACTCGGCACCATCAGGCACCAGGCCCGGATTGCGCACCTCTGGCCCGAAGTCAACGATCGCCGTATTGCAAGTGACGTGCCGCGTGGTACCGCGCGGTCCCCACGAAGAGTACCGAGTTGTTGTCCGTTGCGCGTACGCTTCCTTCCCGTACTCGAGCTTCTCGTTCTGGTGCGTACAGTGCAGCAGTCCACATTGTACATCGTGCCCGGGACAGGGCACGGACCGATTCGCTAGCAGATCGGTGCCACAGTTACCGAACACAGTCCCGTTGACGTTGGCCTGGTAGCACTCGTTCGGTCCCGAGCGACCCGTTGGACCCCACAGCAGCTGGCATTGACGATCGCGTGAGTTGCACTGTCCTCGGTAGCAGTACGCATGGCCACCGGCGCACGGACTCGTATCCCGTAGATAAACATCGGCCGGACACAGCTCACTCTGTCCGTCGCAGTACTCGGCCAGATCGCACTCACCGCCGGCTCGGCGACACTCGGTGCCGGCCATTCGGGGTTGGCATGTCCCCAAATCGCAGCAGGCGCCGGTCGCACAGGTAGCATTCCCGCGTAACCGACACGTCGATGGATCGCAGCAAGCATTGTTGCACTGGCCGGGTCGTCCACAGTCACACTGTTCACCCGGTTCCAGCAATCCATTGCCACACTCCGCCCGGACCTGCTGGCGAGTGGGTTTGTTGCGCAGACAGGCGCCGAGACCGTGTTCGAGCGATTCCTTCAAATCCGCCAAGCTACACTTGCTCCAGACGCTCGGTACATCGGCCGAATCGAGCAGCTTCGGTGCCATGATGCACGGTCCCGGACCTGGGCAGGCTGCTTCCCCTCCGCACTCCTCCACCGTGTCGTGATCGATGTTGAAGTTGTGTCCCAGCTCGTGCGCGATCGTGGTCGCTAGCGGGGCCACGTCGAAGTGTTCCACGACCGCGATCCCCCCGGAACCGGTCGAAGAACACATTGAACCGAGCTCCGCTTTTCCCACCACGTTGTTTGGGAAGCGAACGGCCGTCAGCAGTTGGGCATTGTCGTTCGGCATGGTTCGCAGCAGCGTATCCCGCCGGTACGCCAGGAAGTTGGCGAGTGTTTGCTTGGAATCGCGCGATAACTCGATGCGGTCGCGCTGGTTCCACACCTCCACACCGACCAGCACTATGTAGATGTTTAGTGGACGGTACAGCTCGTTCAGGACGTTCACCACCGAGAGACAGTGCCGGTGGATACGCTGCTCGTTCGAGCTGAATTTCAAGAACGTACTACGGTCGACGACCATGGCCAGCTCGACGAACAGTGACTCGGCGTTTTCTCGGTAGCCGGTACTGAAGGCGAACTTTTCCTTCCCGGTGGTCGCCGATGGGTGGCGTGTCGGGATGCTGTCCATCTCTTCCAGTGCTGCATGATGAACGCTACGCCGTCGTCGCCGGTACAGTAGATGTGTCGCGTTGTTGTACTGAATGAGGTACGTTTCGTTCGTCCCGTAAATCACACCCTCGATTCTACCGTCGCAAGTGGAGAGAGCAACGCGAGATCCGGGCATCTCGGGAACCGTACCGCCGTACTGACACAGCTCCACCTCCTGTGGCCGACCGCTGTCGTCGTCGCCGTCGTTTTGGAGTACGATATCCTCGCCCTCGGCCGATTGCCGTACCAGTTTGAACTGCTGTGCGATGATGTTTTCGCTCAGCCGTAGATCGAGCGTCATCGTGGTACCGTCCATGTCGTACCGGATGAGCAGACGATCGCGATGATGCTGGCGCCGCCGATCGGCGGCTAGCTTGTCGGTGTCGCTCGCACTGCCGGAAGACATCACCACCGACGATGGCAGCTCTCGTTTCGTGCGATGACAGAGCATCGTCGGCCATATCTCGCCCTGCAGCTCAAAGTTATCGTTCCACTGTAATCCTGTAGGGATGGGAAGAAGAAAGGGACAAATGTCAGGGCCGAAAGCAACACAAGAGGATCAAGTGGTATCTTAGGTTTTAGCGGAGCTACCAAAAGAGCTCGCACGAACAAACGGTTGACCGATTCGCGTAATTGCGCCGGGTCGGTCAGTTGGACCAGCAACAGGTTCCTCAGCAGCACGAACCGGCCATTAGGCTCTGGGGCCACGAGTGGCACGAGTCGCCTGCCCGACCGGCGGCGGCGGCAGCAGCTTTGCGTGAACCTCGACATTCATTTTACGCCCGATTGCACACGTTCGGTGGTGGAGGCGCCGGGAGGTTGGTGGAACATCCTGCCTCCGACCGGGCCGAGGCCAATGTCGAGGCTCATGCTGTCGGCCCCTCAAGAGGAACCGAGCGTTGAAAGCGTGTTCATCGCGGATTCAAACTACAACCGACGACGGAAGCGCGTCGCGATTCGGCGAAGAAGACGAACGTAACGGAAGCAGGAATACGTGAGAATATGAATGAATCACACATAGTGTGCGGAGGGGGCCAGCACACGATGCTCATAATCCCCCCCGCGGGTGAGAACCACGATACCCAGGGAGGTGTGGCGCAAAGAGACGCGCAGGAGGAAAACCGGAATCTTTGGTGAATCATCGGCAGCCGTTGTGCGCGCGTTTACATTTCCGACGACATTCCGTCGAGGAGTTTTGTTTGCAAGCGTAGCCAGCGCGGACATTAGCGTGTGTTATGCGGGACCGTCTCGTGCCGGTTTTTTCTTCTCGACCAAGGGTCACGGAGTTGGGGCGAGATGGGTTTTTGCGATTCCCCAGATTCGCCAGATGATTCCTCTGGTAGTTGATCGTACTCGATCGACACGATGTTGAAGATCGTGTTTCAAGCTAGCTCGCGGTGATGAATCAGCAGCAGTCTGTGCTTTCCTCTGTTTCAGAGTGACATCATACCGAATAAAACGATTTGGAGATGCTAAATGGAACCGAAACCCCCCTTTCCGATTGAATTGGTCAAGCCGTCAACCTCTAGATAACCTTTATCTGATAGCTGATAACCTTTATCAGACAGCAGATAACGTATTTGCGTAGACTCGACCACCGAGATGTTAATCGAGTTGAGTGTTAAAAATGCGCGAGGGAAAACCCCCAAAACACATAACCTAATTAACAGCTATTAACGCTTGAACTTACCGTCGATCGTGCCGAGAGGATTGTCACCATTTCCGGCTTCCAGCGATCGAAGTCCGACCGTTCGTTGCGTGTTTATCACAGCCGTCACTATCACAGGTTGGTACGGGAGGACCACTAACAACAGCACCAGCTGCCAAACAGCCAGCAGGACACCACTGGCTCCGTGGCTCCTCGACGATCGCTGCATTGCTGGTGTGTGGCGCGTTGTTTGCATAACAGCCAGCACCATAGTCACCTATCGGCACATTAACGCGTGGTGTTTTACAGATACGCGATAACCCCCAGGCAAGGCTCCACCGAAAACACACTTGAGCACGGTGTTGGTAGCAAAACGGTTTCAAAATCACGTACGCACTGATCCCACATGGAATGTGTACGCTGCGGATTCGGAGCCTGCAGATTTCTGTACACCACACGATACGCTGCACCAGTTATGCACCGAACGAATGAAGCACCGAACCAAGATCAGCAGCGAGGGTCTAACGCGATGTTTTATTGTGTTTTGATTTATCTGGCGGAACCGTTCGAAAGGCAGGAAGTCGGAATGTCGCAAAGTTACACTGCGTATCACGATCGCGATCTTGAGCTAGCCAAGCCAGTTCCGATCAGCGCACAATTATCACAATAAACGACAATTTGTTTTGCTTTTTAGGCAGTGTCAACTCTCAACTTTTCAACACTTCACGGTCACATTGGAAGGATTTCGAACAACTTAATACCACGCGACCATCGCGGCCGCTTCGTTCCAACCGCAACACAAGGAGTCAACCAGCGAGTCGGACGGCCAGCGAGTGAATGCCGTCGCGTCGCTGTAAGATATGGGGAGTCGTAGCGAATGCAAAAAGACGTTGCTGGTGCTTGAATGGTTTACGTTTATCATGAGTAGCGGCACGTGCTGCGTGCCTCTCGCTATGCGATGAACTCGCGAGTACTATACTCACGCAACCCAGAGAGTGACGCAGGAAGGCGCGAGAAATTCCGTTTGACACAGACGGCGAATCGATATACGGACTGAGAGTGACGGTATTTTACGTTCGACGGCAACCGAGGATTTCCCAAACAATTTGATTACCTCCACCTCCCGCTACCGGGCAGCATAATGTTGGGCGACTTGACTCACGTGCCTGTCCGGTTGACCCGGTGAGTCATGACTGTTTACCCACCGCACCACCTGAACCGCCACCGGCAATTCAATGACCCCGTTTGAAGTGCTGGTTGGGGTTCCAGCGAAGAATCATGGAATTAGTCCTCCCTAGCGAGCGATACTACGGGGAGTAATGCTCTAGTGTAGTGGAGATCTTATCGCTGCCGGTAGGTGTGCTGGGGAAATTTATGAAACTTCCAACCCTCGGTTTTGGCTTCCAAGAACCAGACCAATGCTGACCAATGGGTGCTCAGAGGAGTGACTCAAAGCCGGCGAAATGGTCAGACATTTGGGGGCACTTGATCTGAAGAGTGTGTTTGATGCAGCACAGACCAACAGACTATTTATCTGGTACAGGATTGCCTGGTCGTGAGTTCATATCAGACATTCGAGAATAGCGATTTGATCGGCAAACTAATACGTTGTGTAGACATGATATACCATTTAGGACTATCATAATTACTCCCAACAATGAAGTGTTTCAATCAGGTTGTCATTTGGCATCTCATAGCTGATTACTATCCTCTCTTTTGCAACTATGAAGCAGTGGCTTCTACTGCGAGTTTAAAAACATAAAATCCAACACTAGCTGGCATGTTAATCCTTTCCGACAACAAACGTAATCCAGCTTCAAGCAATGCGATCCATCACTACGAGAGTGCACTTTGGCGCGTTTCTTTATTTAGCTTCTGCCGCAGTTCACGCCCCATCGCGCTCCATCTCGAGTGCGCGCCGTGGCGGCACGGCACGAGCAGCCAGTTGTCTGCTTATACGTGTAACCGTGCGGTGCATCTCCAGACGGCCTACTTCCGGTCCGGCCGTCGACTCATCGTCGGAACTGAGTCGGTTTAAGCGCACAGGTCTGGCGGTGGGTGCAGTTTGCAGGTCGGTTTTAGTTATTCTAACGGCGTCTGCACCACCAAAGGGATCGAGAAAAGTCATATACAAAGATGGAGACTAGTAACTGGCAAAACCGCGGCATTTGCCATTCCCCTTCCCCCAGGACAATTGTGTTTATGCCATGGAATTTCCGATCCATACATGCACAAGTGATGCAATCGGATGGAATGGACGCACGTCAATTGATACTCCTTCTCCTGAAATTAGAATTAATGGCATATTCGAGCAGTTGTTTGATTGAAGGGTTGGTCGTTGGCCATTGCAAATGAACGAAAAATGAGTTTGATGTCCTCCCCGTCTCGAGTTACTCTCTTCATATTGACTAAAGTCATATTAAAGATTGTAGAGTATTGAGTGGAAGGAAAGGTTGTTTGCAAATTCCTAGTGAACAATTCTTTTTTGTCATTAATCCGCAAAGTGATAATCCTGATATAGTTTTCGCCAAAATTATTGACCGATACGAAGAAAATACTAAGATTCGAAGATTTATTATTTTTTTATTTGACATTCAAACTGCGTTTAACCATCATTCCATTTTATCGATTGCCGATTATTTTACTTTATTGTAAATTGTTATAAAGTCTTTACTTATGGCGAAACATAATATCCTTATAAAACACAATTTAGTAATGTTACGAAATAATTTAATAGACGAAGGTATAAATATTCGCATCTCCGATAAGAATGAATAAACCAAAAAATAAACGAAATGCTCAAAATTGCTTAATAGATGTTAAACGAACTGATTAACGCATTGAGTTTGTATACTACGGACCTTTAATTTAATTAATAATTTTAATTTTTCGCTTCATGCTGATTCAGAAAGTATGTTAATGTAATGACTCAATGCAATTCGAAACATTGTTGGTTCTAAAAGTGTATGATTTGCCCAAAAAATCTTTTCAAATCACTGACCGCTTGTGAGCCTGAATCCTCGAAGCTAATTAAATTGACCTACCGGTCATACCTTTGGGTCAGCACAATTTTCTCATCCAGGGCTCCTACTTTCATCTCTTTACGCGTAACTTTTTGTCCTTATCACGGAAGCAAACGGTGAATATTTGTTAAACAAATGCACTGCAACGCATTGCTGTGTACGATGATTAATCGTTTACTCATTGGACTGTGTGCTCTTACTTCACGCTACACTAGTGCCCTCCGGCAAGGTGACGAGCGGTAGACCGGGTGCGCGTGGTTTTGCTTTCTTCCTTATCAGCTCGATGTCGACGGCTACGATGAAACCGCTACCAAGTGCACGCATCTGACATACAACCGCCTGATCGCAAAACCGTCGCGACCGGCCAAGCATTGCGATCTTGCATAACACTTCGCTGTGGCATCGTAAGGAACCCCCAACGAATTCCCGGTTGATGGGCAGAGTCTCACGTTCCACATTATCTCATCGAGGATGGACTATGAAGCTCCCTGCGTCGCGCTAAAATGTTATGTTACTCGCGGCATACCAGGCAAAACAAACCCGTTGCCAACAACCTTACCGCCAGTACTCCTATCGCTTCACCTCGTGCTCTCTCTATTTATCTCTTTTCCTTACTCGTTCTTTCAGTTGGAAGCTTGTGCGTAACCCGCTCCCTGTGCGTATTGTTTCTGTCGTGTGATACGAGAGGCGAGTTATCTGGTAGAGAGCTTTTTGTTCGTGTCAGCCAAGCGCTCCTGAATGTCACACAGCGTAAGACCCCGTGTCTCGATCACGAACAAACAGGAGAACCCGAATGCCAACGTGCAGGAGAAGGCTAACATCCAGAAGGCCCATTCCAGCCCGACGGAACCCGTCACAAACGAGAACAACCGAAGGACAACAAAGTCACTGAGCAGCAGGCAGGATACATTAAGCGAGAGACCCAGTGGTTTCACCTGATGGGCAAACAGCTCCATGACGAGTGCCCATGCCGCTGGACCAAAGCCACCATTGTAGAGAGCCACAAAGACAAGCGAAGCGGCCAGCGGTATCCAGTGGTAACTAAACGTATCCCGTGGCAGCACACCGTTCGTTCTCAGTTGAAAGTAGATGGCGAGCGTCACGAAGGCCATGGCCATTCCGATCGCAGAGTACATAAGAATCGAGCGTCTATTAAAGCGACCGAGGATGAAGGGTGACAGGCAGCTGAAGAAGAACTGTACTATGCCCAGAATGATGGTGGCATGTTCGGGCCTAAGTTTTGTTGACACCTTCGTGAATAGTTCTGTGCAGTTGCCCAGGATACCGTCGATGTAGGTCCACTGTTGACACACCACCAAACCCAAACTGATCAGCAACGCTTTACCGTTGGCGCGATCAGTGAAGAGGAGTAGTAGCTGCATGGCCACTCGCTGTAGCACATTGTCTTGGTAATAGTAAGATGTCTTGCAGGTTGGTCTGACGGTGTACCGTACCAGCTCGTCAAGCTCATCGCGTACCTCATTGTCATGGTTAACACCGCGCAGGAACAACAGGGAATCGATCGCTTGCCGGAATCGTCCCCGGGATATCAAATAATGCGGAGTTTCGGGCATGTACACGAACAGCACACTAAACAGTATCGATAGGACACAGCAGAGGGCATGCACGATTTGGTAGTTGACATACGGTCCAAGGCAGTACACGTACAGGATACCGAAGGTGGTACCGATCTGCAGATAGCAACCGAGCATATCCCGATACCGGTCGCAGGCCACTTCAGTGATGTAGAGGGTTGCGGCTAGCAATACGTAACCGTTGGCGAAGCCACACAAAGCCCGAGCAACGATCAGCTGCTCAACTGTGGCGACGAACAGGAACGTTAACCAGCTAACCACGTAGAATGCGGTGTTGAACAGGAGTGCTACACGGCGTCCATTTCGATCTGCTATCCAGCATGCCACCAGTGGCCCAATGATACCACCGATTGCCGGAGCTATATCGATCCACGATCGAGCATCGTGATGAATGAGTGAGGCACCGAGGGGATTGTCCTTTGATAGTGTGGTTAGTTTCGGTAGCACGGACGTTGGCCACGCGATACTACAGCCGAGGGAGGCGGTAGCGAAGCTCGCTAGAAGTAGAAGCGATCCAATTTACGAGTCCAGAGTACGAGTTACCCGACCGACAGGCGTTCCGTACCAGGATACTTACCAGCGGCCCCTGCCAATAACTCGCAGTATCTTTCGGTTAGTGACTTCATTCCGGTTCCGATGGTCGCTGGAAACTGTTGCAACTAACCATTATTGTAACCACTTGAGCAAGGTATCAGAATGTTTCATTCGGCAGGAAAATAGCGAACGGCAAATGTTATCACTGGCAGTTCAAATAAAAGGAAGTGTAACCACATACATGTCCAGCTGCTGCTGCTGGTGATGATGATGATTCTCAACCAGTGAGCATTGGTCGAGGTATTATGTACACCAAATTCTCGCAGAAAAGGTCAACAAGAAACTGGCGAATCATGGGTTTGCTTGAGGTTTTCCCACAACCACCGGGTTATCAAAATCGACTTTCGGTTTTTCCCAGAACAGTAGGTTGAAATGATCAAACCCTCTAATGCATAGCTTGTGCGTAGAAGTGTCAGCATTTGGAGCAGAATGGTTATCGCTTCTTGCTCGGTTAGGAAGCAACTGTAAAGTACGGAATGGAATGGAGAACAGGAAACTTAATCTGAACTAATATGAACTGACAGGAAGTCACTACAAGATGTTTCTACAAGCTCTTACCGATATACCTAGATAATATGTATAAATGTCTTGGTAGAGGAACACAGATATCAGAATTAGAATGAAGGATGTTTATTGATATTTATATTACCAATTAATGTTCTCATATTTTACAAATGGCATAAATCGCTACTGGATATTTGATTCAAATACAATATTATTTGTAAGCCAATGAACTCTCGCTTGTTTCTTGAACGAGTAATTAATCAGTTACTTTTCTTGATTTTAGTAATTAATCGGTGATGCTTCTGACCTCTCTGTTCGTCTGCTGGAATTTTTGCCTCGAAAACGACCCGTCATTTGGAGTGCGATCGAATAATTGAACTGTTTGTTATATTTTATGCTACCGTTGAGATGATAACTACTACAATCAGTATCTCTCGGAATATACAGACTCTCGCCAACTCAGCGTTCACAGTGAATAGTAAAATAAATCGCCATGGTTGATAAGAAATGTGTGAGATACGCAAGCACATACACATACCGCAAAAGGGAGGAAACATTTTTCGATTTTATTTTGAACAAATGTTACAACAAGAACTTGGACTATCAGTAACGCAGAAGCACCGTCTATCACTTGAAGCGCTTCATATTGGTTGTTGCAAATGTGCAACTTTATTCAACTTTTCAAAATTCAATCTTAAATCGCACAAATCTCCGAAGTAACGATTAGTGTGTACTTCGCGCGTTTCTTCTGTACTGGTCCCTGCAATCCTTCTGCCGGCGGATGATCGTGCGGCCGTTGCCCGTCCGCGGACTTTGCCCCCTGGGTGAACACTCGATCCAGGTGTGCTTAGTTCACCCGAACACAGCCCGGACCGAGTGTCACTTCATCCGCCGGCAGCGCCCTCTATTTGTGATCGCTGGCGTCACTTATTTGTGACATTGTCCCCCTTGTGAAGTGCCTGGTTCGGCACTTTACTCTAGTCACCAGCGATCACGCTATCTCCTACCTGTCACTCCGTTATCTTATCTGTATCTAGCGTTATCTTATCTGTAACGCTGTTCTGTCACTTAAGTTTGATGTTTTCCTTCCGCACGTGCGGTTCGCTGCTCCGGTAGGTAATATATTTTCTTCTAACCTAACTATCTGTGCCTTCTATCCTAGGCTTCACGTCCAACACGGCAATCTTGGTTGCTGGACGTTCGTAAATCTGCCCATTTGGTGCCCGTATGGTTACGCGCCGGACTTGGCCGTCTCGCGCTAGTACCACGGCCGCCACCGTCCCTCTCGGCCAGTGGTTGCGCGGTAAGTTTTCGTCCGCAATGACGACCACGTCTCCCACCGCTATCGGTCGCGCCCTTTTCACCCATTTGCTTCGCCTCGTTAGCGTCGGAAGATATTCCCGGACCCACTTTCCCCAGAATACGTCGGCCAACCTCTGCGACGTCAGCCACGATGTCTTCAGTGTTGCTGCCTTGTTGTCGAACGGGAGATGCGGCTTGTCCCCGTTGAAGCTGCCAAGTAGGAAGTGGTTGGGCGTCAGCGGGGGTTCCGAGTCGAAGTCGATCGGGACGTCAGTCAATGGTCGCGAATTAACCGTGTACTCCATCTCTGCCAGGGCCGTTTGCAGGACTTCGTCGGTCGGCAGTCGAGGAAGTCGCATCTCCAGCAGCGCCTTCTTCACTGACCCGATCAGGCGCTCCCAGGATCCGCCAAAGTGTGGTGCGCCAGGTGGGTTGAACACCCAGCGGAGGTTCGGCGCCGTATCTTCCATCAATCGGCTGCTATCAACCTCCTTTAGTGCATCTTTCAACTCGCGGGATGCACCAATGAAGTTTGTGCCACAGTCGCTGATCAGCTCGATCAGTTTGCCTCGTCGAGCGATAAACCGCCGTATCGCTAGGATGCAGGATGTCGTGTTCAGTGTGTGTTTCTCTGTTCGTCTCCCAACTGCAACGGTCAACGGACCGAAATAGTCGATCCCGGTGTAGGAGAAGGGGGGTCGAAAGGCAGCAAGACGTTGTTCGGGGATGTTTCCCATCAATGGGGGTTCGGGTCGCACGTCGCGGTTCTTGCATCTCTGACATTGTTTGCGTACGCGGTTGAACTCAACCCGCAGTCGGGGAATATGATAGTGCGACCGCAACGCATTGATCGCCGTCTGGTGTCCCTGGTGGTAGTAGCGTCTGTGGGTGTCGTCGATGATGAGGTCGGTCACGAGGTGTTCCCTGGGCAGGATGATTGGCCTTTTCGTCGCCTCGTCGACCCATGGGCAGTTTGCGAGCCTACCACAGGTACCCTGTAGTTCAAGCCGTGGTATTGATATGAACGGCAATGGTGCGACGCGCGTCTTTGACCCTATGAGCGCGCACTTGATGAAGTCACCGGCTACGAATCGGAAGTAGGCCACCGCTGCCATACCATTCTCGCTTGCGTGGCAGAATACGTGGAGCTGTGCTGTCGCGTTTTCTCTGTAGAGTGTACTATGGTAACATCTGGGTACGCTGACGTGGTGTAGTTCGGGCAATAGCTGGATCCAGGCGCTCCACTTCTTGGTTAAGTCGTCATTGAGCTCTTGGTCCCATTCAAGCTTGGTGCGCCAGATCTCCTGCAACAATACTTTCAGGTACATGAGGTAGTGTCCAATGAGACCTAGCGGATCATATACTGCCATGAGTGTGCGCAGGACATCGCGCTTAGTGGGGCGTTTTCTACCTGATAGCAAATCTTCTTCGTGCTTAGGCGACCTTCGGTAGGTGAACACATCCGCACTCGTGTCCCACCACATTCCTAGGACCTTCGACGTGTTACGGCCTACGCCCGGATTGTGAACTGGAGTCGCTTCTTTAGGCGAGGTTGGGTGCTCTTCCCCTCTCAGAAGATGGCTCAGCACACGTTCCGAGTTCGAGAGCCAGTTGGTGATCTCAAATCCACCTTGCGTGTGGATGTATTTTACTTCATCGCATAGTTTGATGGCTTCCTCTTCGGTGTCAACGCTCACTAGCATGTCGTCGACATAATGTAATGTCTTAATGCAGTCCACCGCCTTTGGGTACTGCTCTGAAAATCGGTCGGCGTTTGTGTTTTTTACATACTGCGCAGCACTAGGCGAGTGGCGCCCGTGTGGGATCCAACCGAGCCTTGTCTTGAATGCAGCTGGTTCCCCAGCTCTTCCTTCGACGCAGTCGAGAGGGTGTCCTAGGTGGCAGTTGTCCATCCCGATCAATAGCTTCGGTCGAACATTATCGTAGGAGGCGATTGAACGGCCTTGTAGGTGTTTATAGCGTTTGGCCAACTCGACCGATGACACCGACTGCGGGGGCAGGTCCAGCTGCGACAGGGTGTACACCTTCTGGAGCACGTACTGCTGAGCCGTTGGTTCGACGCCTGATATGCCAAGCAATAACTCCACAGAGTCCGGTTCCTCGCGGCTTCGGTCGTCTGTCCACTTTAGGCACATTGGGCGGGGCTGGCCCTCAGCACCGAGTTCCGCAGCCAGCGTTTTGTCAATGAACGTAGCTGATGAACCGTCGTCCAGGAACGCGTATGTCTCGACGCTTTTGCCCTTTGCTGTGATGATCACTGGCACATAGCGGAGTAGCACTTGCTGGCCGTCGATCTGATGAGTGTTGCAGACGGCTCTGGTCGGTTCTAGCTTCCCGTCTTCGCATGGTTGGTCGTCTAGCTGGCGCATGTTGCGTGTGCTGGTGGTTGGCTCCTGCCCTTTGGCGTTGTGAAGATAGCGGTGGTGTGCGAACGTGCACCCATCTATTCCGCACCGTACGGGGGAGCATTTTCGCCCTGTATGCCGCATTAGACACATCTTGCAGAGCTGGTGGTTTCTGACTGCCGTCCACCGCTCGTTGATGCTCATCTCTCGAAATCGCTTGCATACGGGTGGCACGCAATCTCTGTCTGTGCATATCACGCACTTGCTGCCTGTCGCTACCTGCTCTAGTGGTGTGTGAGTGTTTACGAAGTGCTTGGGTCGGTGGTTGGGTTCCTTCTGTCGGCCGTCGTGGTTTGGTTCCTCGATAGTCGGTAGCGTTACCGAACTCGCCGCAGAAACAAGGCTCTCCAGCCAAACGCCAAAGTCGGCTAATGTCGTTCGTTGCTGGGCTTGTTTGTGGAAAGCCCAATCTAACTTTATGCTGGGCGGGAGCTTGTCCACCAGTTCTTGTAAGAGAGCGACGTTGCACATGTAGTCGTCGAGGCCGGCCGCATCGATCGTGGCACACATGTTTTGGACTGCCACCCCGAAGTCGATGAGTGTCTGGAAGTTCAGCATGGTGGGGCGTGGCAGTCGACGAATTTTAGAAATCATGTTGTGCACGATCACCTCGGGCCGACCAAACAGCGTTCGCAGCGTTGATATTGCTCCTTCTAGGTTAGAGGGATGAAGTAAGCGATTCCTCACCGCCTCCAGAGCCTTCCCTTTCAGCGCCTTCTGTAGCCGGAGTAAGTTCTCCTCTGCGCTGTACCCGCATATCGCGGTGGAATTCTCAAAACTCGTGATGAAGATCGGCCACTCCTCAGCCAGTCCCGAAAATGGCGGCAGATCCTTGGAGACCCCTTGCCTTGCTGATACTTGGCTTTGGTTCAGCAGGGTTTGGGGCCACGCATGTTGATAAGTCTGGTGCGCCACGGGGTTTTCTTCGTACGACCGCTGGTACATTAGGGATGGACCCGGGATGGACGTCGTCGGGTACATCCGCGATACCGGCGGCGGCCGCGGGTACGATGGACCCGGGATGGACGTCGTCAGGTACGTCTGCGATACCGGCGGCGGCTGCATGTACGATGGACCCGGGATGGACGTCGTCGGGTACGTCTGCGATACCGGCGGCGGCTGCATGTACGCTGCAGCTGGCGTCTGCGACAGCATGATTGGTGTCGCATGATGTGTCGACGTGGTGACATGGCGATTGCCACCATTTCCCGTGAACAGACTGGAGCCATTTTGGAGGTTCGGGGCGCCATGCTGTTCTGGTCCGCGGTGTTCGCCATGCTGCTCTGGTCCGCGGTGTTCGCCATGCTGCTCTGGTCCGCGGTGTTCGCCATGCGTCCGGTCGTTGGCTCGTTCCATCGCCAGGAGCCGGTCGTTCACTTGGGCGAGCCTCAAGGACATGTCCGCGAGCAGGCTCTCGATGGCGCTCCGCTCGTGGTGCGTCCCTCTGTTCGCCGCAGCCCCTCCGTGTTCCGGTGATGCGAAGAGGGCAGCCGTGGAATTTGCCAGGGGGGTCGGCGAAGTTCGCGATGCAGCCTCGGCGGGTGCGGCATTTTCTCCTGGCTGGCTCATCTCGTTTGCACAATTCACGCGCTCACTAATCCGCGACGGCGTTACTGGTCGCAGCTTCCCAAGCTTCTCACTAAAGTTGGTTTAACCTTTCAACCTTCTTCACGGCACTTTGCGAGGCGCAGTTCCTCGCAACACGATTCGCGCGCACGTGACGAAGATAACTACAAAGTTCGATAAAGTTCGGTTCGCGGTGAGGCGCAGTTCCTCACGACACGATTCACAAGTTCACTAACGTTGGTTTACCCTTTCGACCTTCTTCGCGGCACTTTGCGAGGCGCAGTTCCTCGCAACACGATTCGCGTGCACGGGATGAAAGTCACCACCAGGTCAAACTCAAACAACACTTTGCGAGGCGCAGTTCCTCGCAATATCGCTTTTCAAAGCAAACTTTTTTCTAAATCCACTCGTGTGGTGTTCAAAATTACGCGGAAACGTCGAAGTGAAATAATCGTTACAATGTTGCAAATGTGCAACTTTATTCAACTTTTCAAAATTCAATCTTAAATCGCACAAATCTCCGAAGTAACGATTAGTGTGTACTTCGCGCGTTTCTTCTGTACTGGTCCCTGCAATCCTTCTGCCGGCGGATGATCGTGCGGCCGTTGCCCGTCCGCGGACTTTGCCCCCTGGGTGAACACTCGATCCAGGTGTGCTTAGTTCACCCGAACACAGCCCGGACCGAGTGTCACTTCATCCGCCGGCAGCGCCCTCTATTTGTGATCGCTGGCGTCACTTATTTGTGACATTGGTCCAGTTGGTAGGCAGCTTTAATGAAGTTGAGATTAAGTTTCATTTTTTCTTGAAATCTGCCAGAGTGCTAATATCATCGATGAACTTAGCGGAATAAGTCGATCGATAGCAGACCTACCTGCCATCGCCTCTCAATGAATCGTAATCTAATCATCTCAAAACCACTCACGCGCTAGTGTTTGTTGGTTAGCTTAAAGCCAAGGCTTCATAAACACTATTCGGACATTAACTAAGACTTATCACTAACTACCGGTGCGGTTTCGTTGAGCCGCGCTTGAATTTCCGGCAGCGACATACCCTTCGTTTCGATCACGAAGAAATAAGTGAAGACGAATCCTCCGGCCGTACAAGTAGCAAACATCCAGAACAACCAATGCGTACCGAGGGCTTCGTCGAGTGTGCTAAAGTAGAACAGGACGAAGAAGGACGCACACCAGCAGGTGCTGGAGACAACCGACGAGGCCAAATGCTTGATGTTTGGAGCAAACATTTCACCCACCAGCAGCCACGCAACCGGACCGAAGCCAAGGCAGAACGAAGCAGTAAATACGACTAACGAAAGGATCGGCAGGAAGGCAATGCGATCGAGCAGACCGGCGGGATAGGCCCGACTGTGAATGTCTAAGTAGAAATAGGTACCGAGGGCAACGAGTGCACAGCACATACCGCCGGCCGACATAAGCAGGAACGGTCGACGGCCTAGCTTGTCCAGCGTGAGCACGGTGACCATGCTAGCCACCACCTGCACGCACCCAATGATGATAACGGCCAGCTCGGGTCGTACCGATGTGCCCGTCTTCTCGAAGATGGTCTGCGTAAAGAATTGGACTGGGTTGATACCGGATAGCTGCTGCAATATGATGATGCTGGTACAGATGAACAAAGCGCGAACGTTCGCGTGACCCCGGAAGAGATCGCGCAAGGTGGCTCGATCCCGGATCGAATCTTCAACTGATCGCTGGATAGAACCGAACTCTTCCTCCAGCTCCTCGATTGGTTCACCGCGCAGGAACTCAAGCGAACGCGACGCATCGGCATAACATCCCTTCGAGACGTAAAAGTGCGGCGTCTCGGGCATCGTACTGAACGCTAAACAGAACAGTACCGGGATAGCCAACATGATATACTGCATCGCTGAGTAGCTGACGTATGGTCCAGTGCCGTACACATACAACATTCCGGCGGTCATGCAGACCTGCACCAAAGAGCCCAGCATTCCGCGCCGGTTGGAAGTGGCGATCTCACACACATACAGGGGGGTAATGGCCAGCGCGAACCCAATACCACAGCCCTGCAGAAACCTTCCAACTAGAATCTGGGCCACGGTGCCCGCTGTCAGAAACAGTATGTAGGATACGGCGAATAGCGCTCCGCTCGCCAGCAGTGCCATCTTTCGTCCATATCGATGCGCCACAAATCCAGCTACCGGAGGTCCTGTTGAACGAGTTCGACATCAAGCATCACTCAAGTTGACCCGAAGGGATACCCCATAAATTGAAGCTTACCAGCCAACGATCCAAGGGCCAATATGGATCCTATCCAGGCAAGTTGCGCATCCGTCGGCACAGATGCCAGCGGTGATGTTTGCAAATTGCGCAGCTTCGATTCCACCGGTGATGTCCATGCCATCGCACATCCCGTGCAGGTCACTGATAGGTTGGCTGATCGAACAACGGATGTCATAGATAGAGTTGTAAGATCATACGCGACACTTACGGACACACAGATAACCTCGCCAATGAATGGTCCCGTGGAACTCACCTAAAATAGCGGCCAGATACTGGCGGCTGGTGCGCAGAAGTGCAATGCTAGTGAGCCACATTGTTTTGACACTGATCGATTACAGAGTGATACTGCTATTTCTCCAGCCAAACGAGGTGAGAATAGGTTATTCTTAAAATAGCTAACTAGTGTACGGTTATCACGGTCAGGTGTCACGCTACACACAACTCGGTCACGGTGCAGTTACCTTTGGGGGGCAGTTAGCGCTCACTGTGAGCCGTTGCACTGCGCCACTAGATGCATCGCGATAGCTGGCCCCGTGAGCCACAGATTTGTGCACTTTCAGCCGGCTTTAAGTGTCGTCCCATCTGACGCCAATGACGATCACTTTTATATATCCCTACGAGCACTGCTGGATTGATTCGGCGGAAGGGCATCCACCAATGTTATAACACTCGACGGTGGACAGGTAATAAACGGTAATCCATCGGTCGCCTAGACCCTAGCAGGCAGGCGCAGTACCGTCCAGCTTTAAAGAGTACAAGCTGTTGACTGAACGGGATGTCGGCATCACTGTCATTGCCACCGTGCTTCATTTAGCGATTACCAATTTAACGCTTCCAGCGAAGCGCAGTGACATGTGCACAGCCATGTAATCTATACGCTCGCCCTGGTTCAGTAGATTGCTCATTTGTTTAGATTCGGAGTCTGTCCCTTATTTTTGTTTTGTCGCGAATAGACTGATAGGTCCTGTGGTAGCTTGATCATCTTCCCATTTCATCTTGGGTGCGACACGGAGAACGTGGTTCGCGGCTTGCTTCGCTCGTTACGCGCCCTGCGTTGTGATGAGAAGATCTTTGTTTTTTTTTATAAATAACTACCCCTCCCAACCACTGCATCGGTCGCTCCTGATGATGTTACAGCTCAACGCGTCTCTCAAACGCCGCGTCGCGATAACGGTCTTATCGTGCGGAAGTAATCTGTTCCTTTTCGCGTTAGCTGGCTGCTATGTTTTACCGCCTGTGCGGCATGCTGTTAGCTGGAGAGCATACTTTCAGTCGTTTTTGTAGCGATGGGCGAAGTCGATCAAGCAGTCGATCAAAAGAAAGTCGCAGCAGTTCACTTGCGCTCGGTCTGCTTTGAATTAATTCACATTAAAGCCATGTATCTATCAATCAATGGTCAGACAACTAAGTATGCTCGTAGTTTGATAAGCTATGTGGATTAATTTCGCAAACTGAACTGCGTTTACAGGAATTAATCCCGCATTTCAACGGATTGTATTAATGCAAAACCCACACCAATACCTACTGGTAGCATCAACATTCTGGAAGATGAACTGCACTTTCCATTCGATGGCAGGGTTTGAAAACGCCTTTCCATATGTCTTACTGGAATTTATAATGTGTTTGATCCTTCGCAACCGAAACCTTTTTTATATCGTGTCATTGTCCGTGTGAAAGACATTGAAAATGTTGATAGAAACCATTCTACTATGTTAGTTAGTTGAACAGAAAATGATCCTTCGTTGCGAATAGTTTCTATATTCCTATTCCAAGTGATCGTTGTCGTCAACAAGACAATGCCAATGCTCTATCAATAAGGCAATGCAAATGAAGTATAATAATTTTAAAGACACAAAAACAACTAGTTATTTATTAATTTTTCAAATGAATCTAATAACAACTAATGCTACTAAATTATGTGTTACTTTCAGTATACTGACATCATCGTCAGGTGCACATTCCTTTATCGGCATCATTTACAGTAAAGCACTGCGACTTAAAGTATACACTTACTGAGAGAAGTGAATATGGGTTTATCATAATAAAAAATAGTTAATCGAAATAGGTACGACCGCCGAACAGATCCCTAAGTAGATCTTGATTTGCAAGACCATGGTTAAACTATTTGCTATTCTTTGACAGTTTGAACGATGGTAAATTTGCAACGAAATCGGCTACTCTTTGCCGTTCAATCGATCCTGAATCTCCTGCAAGCTTAATCCCTTCGTCTCCATGACGGTGGTGAAGGTGAACACGAACGCTACCCCACACAGGATGCCAAAGATCCAGAACGACCAGTGGGATCCGACGGCCTTGTCAAGATCGGCAAAGAACTGCAGAATGATAAAGCCGAGCACCCAGCAGGTTGACGCGACGATCGAGGACGCAATCGACTTCACGTTGGCTGGGAACATCTCACCCAGGACGGCCCATGGTAGCGGCCCGAAACCGATGCAGTACACGGTAACGAAGAAGATGAGCGACATGATCGGTAGCCAGCCAACGCTTGGCACTGCCGGTGAGTCGATGTGTTTGAGGAAAAAGTAAAGTCCCATCGTACCGAGCGACAAGCACATTCCACCGGCCGATGTAAGCAAAATTGGCTTTCGTCCGAGCCGATCGACGATCAAAGGTGTGGCACCGCTGGCTAACACCTGTACCGCACCGACCAGGATGGTGGAAATGGCAGGTTCCAGACTACTTCCCGTGCTCGCGAAGATGCTCTGGCTATAGAACAGGATCACGTTGATACCGGAAAGCTGCTGGAAGCTGATCAGACCCGCGCAGATGATAAGCGCTTTGACGTTGCCCGCATTACGGAACAGATCCATAACCGTGCCCTTGTTCTTGAGCGACTCCTCAACGGTCGTGGTGATTTCTTTCAGCTCCTCCTGAATGCCGTCGACGGTTTTGCCGCGCAGGAAGCACAACGAATCCACCGCACGGTCCTTTTCACCCTTCGAGATGTAGTACGCCGGTGTTTCCGGCATGAAGAAGAACGTCACAGCGAACAGGATCGGTAGCACTAGGCAGGCCCATTGCAACGCGTGGTACGACACAAACGGTCCGATACTGTACACATACAGTATACCGGCTAGTGGAATGGAGAAGAATAAGTTCATTATGTTGTTAGTTTGTGAACTGGTTTATGTGTGGAGAAGACTGTTCTGCTTCTGTGACTCGATACTTACTCACGATGCACAGCTGCATTAGGGAACCGAGGGCACCACGGTACTCGTTCGATGCGATCTCTCCAATGTACATCGTTTGCACGGTCATAACGAAGCCAACGCCCAAGCCTTGCAGAAACCGGGCAATAAGCACCTGGACGACGGTGCCGGTGGTCAACAGCAGTATCCAGGACACGATGAAAAAGGCTGAGCTACCGAGCAGCGTCAGTCTACGGCCAAACCGTTCGGCCAAAGGACCTGCCATGAAAGGTGCTGTAATAAAACAATGGAAACGAATTAGTTAAACGCTCAAGGGCACACACAAGCCAAAAGACAAAGTGTTCGAGCATTTACCGATAAGTGCACCCAGTGCAACTAGAGAGGCAATCCAGGAGTTCTCCGAGGCAGTCGGGATTGTGTCGAGTGGCGTCTCATCCTTTGAGGCTAACTTAGGACCGACCGGTGATGTCCAACCGAGCGATGTACCGACCATAACCGAGGCCAGATTAACTGTCAGGATTGGAAGAAGAAGCACAACAGTGGAATTTAACTCACAATGAACGGAGAAACTAATACGTCACGAAATTTCTCCCGACTCGAAACTCACCTAAAATTCCTGCCAGGAACTGGCGCGAAGGGCTACCCTTCTCCATTCTGTAGATGTGTGTGCTTTCTAGCTTCTCGAACGTAGCAACTGGTTGATACTGATTTAACTCAGCAGGATTCATTTAACGCAACGGTCCTGGGAAGTAACGGATCGAGTGAAGAGATTGAGTATGACCGTTCACTATACGGCGAACACCGTCCCTGTCTTGCGTCTATCTTATTTAGCAGCGATTAGTATTGACACTGTGAACACCACCGTATTGTAACACCTCACACGAAAGCACCATTAGTGATGAATGGAACACAATACACGAGTATATCTTGCACATTCCCAAGGGGAACACACGATCCTGACACTAGAGCCTGACTAGAGTTCGCTCATGGCACGTCCCAAATCCCTCTGTTCTCGATCGAGAGACGATGTCCGATGCTCGATTGTCGCCAGGCCAATGTCAGTGGATCGAATGATATACCGTCACTTGGTTATCGGGGTTCTTAAATGCAATCCCGAGCGAGCATGGCCAGGGCGAGTAGAGTGGCGGCAAAAATCACGGCCGCACTTGACCGGACTGTCACAATACAGGTGGCCAGCGAAAAATCAACAGCACCAATCATCAACCGGCGGCCACGGTAGTGGTGCTGTGAGCTGGCCATCGTGCAAACAAGCCGATGGCCTGCCGTACCCACACGCTACTGTCCGCAGGCGCAGCGCAGAGGTCCGACAAGAAGCGACGCACTTGAAGCATTTCCTTAGCGGCACAAGACACCTCACATAGTTCAATCGCGGCGTACCGGTGGAAGTTACGCGTGTTCCGTTGATTGTTTTCGCTAAACAATGATAACAGGTGGCGATATGGAACATTGTTTTGGGCTGAGTGGCTGAGCTGTGACTTGTGAATGTTTCAGTAGTTACTCTCCAGGATGCATAGTCTTCGATCGGTGTCTAACCAAAAGACCGTGGTCTATTTGAAGCCTCCAGCTGGGAGGAAAATAGTGAATCAGGTATGTCCAGTGATCCCGCGCAAAATCTAGATACTTTGTTTTGCTGTCCGAGTTATTCTCACATCGTCACAACTTTCGCTATACACAAATACCCTTCAGCTTCTGCTACTGGATATGCAATTCATTCCTATGATTGACTCACTCCATTGCCCACCCTTATCTCCCAGCTTCCGGGTTATTCAGCGATGCCCCTCGAGCATCACAAAAGGCCCGCAAATTGCTCTTTTGTAGCATCTCCGGTCTCTCCATTCAGCCACACACATTACACTTACACAGCCCGCTGATAATCTTGTAGCGCTCACGCGCTTTTTTTCTGCGAAACTCCACCGCGTATGCACAGAGTAAGTACGACGTACTTAGAGGAACAGGACGACCGGACAACATCGGCCGTTATAGGCAACTAAATACCTGCGTTGCCAAACTGCATCCATTTAATCCGTTGACCGCTCATGCGTTCTGGCCTTCATCGAGACCATCAACCGAAGCGATCCCGTTCGATAGATCGATCGACACAACCGGCACGTCCCATAACTGGACAGTCGCAGTCCTGTTGCCTGGACGAAAAGTGTTTAGAAGAGGCGCCAAGCTAATGAGCTCACCTTCACGGTGAAGCATCATAAATGTATATGTTAATGGGATGGATAAGCAGTTTGTCAACAGACCGCAACCCCTTGTACGGTGCTTCAAATCGATACAAATCGACTGCATATACTTATCATTCCGCACGTGCTGCTTACTAACACCGGTAACCGGAAGTAGTAGATCTGCGCGTCACGCACGTAGTGCAAGTGCGACACCTAACGGCGTACCGTTGATACCGGAACCATAATATTTGTCCCTCAATCCATCGGCATCACATCTTTGACCTTTTTGCGCACCCCATAGGGAAGTCCACCGTTATAACCCGTTACAACCATTCGAGGCAGAAGCTCGTATCGTTTGCACTGCGACCATCGGAACGGTTAAGCTATCCAATAACAAGAAATCCCAGAATTACTCCAGAATGGAATGCCCTGTCCCTCCGCCACCACTATAAGTGACGAGTTAATTGGTCATTGTCAAGGTTGCGTTGACGGAATCCGGACGGCTGGTCTGACATTGGGCTACCCTGCCCAGCTCTGTTGCTTTAATATCCGGACCACTTTGGGGACTCCCGGGTTTTGAACGAAAAACGTGCACCTCGCGTGATTTGCATGCGATTAACGGCGGTCTGGCCATTTGGTGATCTTCAACGACCGGTCAACGCATACCGGGGTCCCAGCTTTCTCGGCGTAGGTGCGGTGCGAAGGTCGTGTTTGCTTATTTGCATAAACTCTCGCCTAGTGGCGCCTCGCGTTCTGGTGCGCTTTTCACTATGCAAGCAAACAAGGCGAGTTGTGTTGTAGTAGGAATATTACGCAGGTTTCATGGCATAGGCTCCGTTTGTTGAATATATACCAGCCGCACCGAACAGACCGGTTAATATGTGCAAAGATGCCCGGTGTCCGTTTGATTACTTAATGTCAACCACACACCACACTCTGAGCCAACTTCTGCGTGCGCCAGTATTGTACATTTTTGTTATTTTTGGCAAACGAAACCCGGGGCCAGATTTTGAAGGACACTGGAACAGTTGCCAGGAGTTCCCCGGGTGTCAGCCCAATGACGCTGTAATCTCCGCGGTACGTGCCGGCTGAACTGGTAGTGCAACCATCGTTAAAAGCAGTTAACCATTTTAGACGATTAGCATAAATGAGGTTTGTTTATTTGTTGTTCAACCGCCTCACGATTCGCGAACAGCGGCTGTGTCACGTCAAAAATGTCCCAATAAGTGATCCGCGAAAACCTCTCTCGTCAGATAAGCGTTTCGAAAATGTTGAAATTAGGTTCATCTGTGTTTCACCAATCGGTGGTTCGTGCCATGGCAAAACCATACTGCATTGTGGATGCGTTATCAGAGAATGCAGAGTGCAGCAGTGATCTGTACAGTTATCTGTAGAGCCCAACTCTGTTCGACCACCGCTGATGGGCGTTTCCATGCATCACTTCAAACCTGCGAGTCTGGACTGTAACGGCGCATCAAGTGTACATAGGGGCGGGCGGCGCACGGTAACCTTGAAAGCGCACGCGGTGCGGCGGCCACGCTACCGCGAGACGCATCGTACCGAACGCGCTGCTGACCGTTTACTGTTATGCTGCAAACAATGCGGCCCCACCATCCCTCGCAGCACGCCCCTCGGAGATGAATGAGGGGGTCACGGGCTGCTTCCCTACCTCTTTTTTGTGTGTTTATCTTTATCGACTAACCCATAGCATAGCCGGAAGTCGATCGAGCGATCGTATGCGTATCGAGGTTTAATTCACTTTCCGTCGAATCAACAGACATCGCTCCGTGTCTGGCTGCTCGTGAGAGCGAATCGTAGCGCGCCCAGTTCACTCAACCAATGCACTTCATCTTATCGTCGGAGTTCGTGCGATATTGTAAGAACCACGCAGAAGAGAGCGTGAGGCCTCGGAGTTGTCTAGCGATCGACGATCGTAAATCTCTGTCTGCCTCTAGCCCATATCTCGCATTTCAGCTACTTCCGCCAGCCGGCGCTAATTGCTATAATTACCATGGTTGCGTCGTCATCTTTTGTCCTTTCAATCGATCAACGAAATCAACGAAAACGAATCTCCCGATAATCGCGAATCGCGTTAGGTTCACAGAATTAGACGATATATTATCACTGCTACTACTATCAGACTGGTCCCGCTCCAAATCCAACACACGATCACTGCACAGCCGTTCGGGGTGGATCTCCGGGGCTTGTATGTCCGGCTTTACCGATCGCTCGAGCTACACTAAAACCGTCGTCCCAGGCAGCGGCACGTTGCTGAATCCAAACCGCCCTGGTGTCTCGCGTCGCTCGTGGCTTCATAATCGCTCGCCACCCGTCGAATCGAGCCGATGTTGGGCTTTTCGTGCCAGCACAACACCGCCGACACCGATTAGCGGGGATCTTTAGCAGGGCTCAGCTTCACGACGAAGCACGAAAAAGGCCCATGCAAATTTTAATGCACCTCATGAAACTCCGACGGCCAACTCGGGCAAAAACTGTTTAACCGGAATCACGGCCGGGAAGTACCGAAGTGTGGAAACTGGGCTTTCCAGGCCCGCGCAGGGCCCTGGACAGTTTATGCCTGCACAAAGATACTAGGACAGGTAACTGGCAAGGAGCAACAAAAAAAAAACCGCAGTTAACGACAAACCAGAGGGACACCAAATTGATTCGAATCGGCCACTAGCCACAGGGTAGTCGAGTAATCAGCGATACAAAGTCGGCGGTCGGCACCACGAACGGCGGGAAATGGGGCTCGAGCTTTTTCGTGTTGTGGGTGTATGCTTTTGTCACCAACCTACGACCGCTGCATACGTGGACACGTGTTTAGGGAACAGCGGTGCCCTTTTAACGGGCACCGGGTGCGATCGCGATAACAGCGAGATCGTTTGTGCAAATGGCCGGTGCATAGGTGATTAACAAAAGAGCAGAGCGCGACAAACGTGCATTGCGCTGGGTATGTTGTCACGGAGGAAATGACATTTTCACCTTCGCCTGACGAAAGCGCACGATATGAGATGGCCAGGTGGATACGACGCTCGAGCGTTAATGCAATTTCAGTGAAAGGTCCTGCAAGGACCTGTAATGTGATTGGGACTACAATGAGAAAAACGGCTTGAAAATGACAAATTAGAAACGGTTTGTCAAACGAACGGTTCGCGTAAATTCATCAACTAATGTGCTCCAGAGAACGCAGAACCAGAAAGCGTGTTGCCTATCGAGGTTTTCCAGACATCAACGAACGAACCGTGTTTTGCTTAGCATTTCAAGGCTACGGTACCGCATCAACTGATACCGATCTGATAGGGTAGGTCTGTATGGTATTTATCTCCTCGGTTCGTCTCGCCTTTCTGTTTGCCATTCATTGTTGTTCGAGTGTTTGTTTCTAGCAAACGAAAGGCTGTATAGAGTGGTAGACTTGTATGATCCGTTTCACCGATCAGCAGCTGCCACAAATGTCAATCGATTCAAAGTGAATCGAGCTGAGCTGAGTGTCGATAATTCTGGATAGGATCGATCATAAACTTTCTCACTGATCGTATGCGTTGCTTTTCACCTTTAAAAACGGGTGCACAGCTTCAGAGTCACTTACACTGTCCGTAATCACGAAGGTTCTTAATCCGCGCGAACACGACCGTCCGGTGTTCGCCAAAAAGCGAACGAGACTGATGAGCCTCTCGCACTCCGGCAGGATCCTCGACGACCGACTGTGACCGACGTGACGTTGATCGGTGTTTTGTTATCAGGTTGAGAACCGAAATGATTCTACAAGCTGCAAATGAACCTCCCCGTATCAATCATTCGCGGGGACGAATCCTGAAACGTTGCTAGTTGCTGTTGTATTATGCTGATAGACAGCGAAGAGCGAAGTGATTGTTTGTAGTACGCCCAGCTGCCACCTATTTGTCCTGCCAGTAACGCTGTTTGTTCGATCTGAAAAGCGTAACAATCACACTGGCTCCTCTGGAATAACGCGTTTAGCTTGATAAGCTCGACACACCACGGTAGAAGCAGTTTCGCTAAAGGCCCACGTTATCTGGTCAGGTCAGACGGTCAGGTCAAGCACGTTCTTCTGTATAAAGGTACGCTAATTTCTCACCCTGCCATCTGTCCCATCTATTCCGTCGATTCCGGCACTCAATAGGCTAATCAAGCTGCAATAGACATCGGGTGGTCCTCGGTACAAAACCTGGCGTTGATGGCGTTGATGAGAACAAAACAGAACGTGACAAACAGGAACCGTGGCGCCAGGATGGAGAGGGGGAGAGAACTGTCGCAAACCGGGCCACGATGATTGTACTCTATATCGCAATACAAACACGTATCTTCCTCTTTTGCGCACCAATCGATTAGACAACCGGTATGTCCAATATTTATCGAAATGCTTCCGTGCTGCCGGTGTCGATGATGGAAGATGAAGTGGCCACACGCGCGGCATGTGCGGCACACATCTACTATGTAGCTTCCGGAGCGAGAAAATATGGCGGGAAAAACGGTACAACCATTAGCCCTCTAGCGGAAATTGGCCTAGTCACCGTGAAACCTCAGTCCGGCTCCCGAGTTCTAATGTGCTTCCGTCGGCACACGCGACATGACCGGTACCGTTCGTTTATTCATGCACTTTTTGCAGCTTTTATGATGCGGTATGCAACGTGATACCGGACCAGCTCCATTGTGATCGGAGAATTGCACGCGTGGAATGGAACGTCGATCGATGATTAATACGCCGCATGATGCCGTGTGGCTCGTTAGGTTCGCTTGCTACTGCATTAGGAATAGTAATTAGTCAACCAACGACAACACGGATAATGTTCATCATTTGTGACACCCAGCACTCGGCATTCGAATGCATGAGCCATCTCCGTGAAACGGCGAGTTTATTAGTTTTGTATCATACAGTAATGGGTTCCCTCTGCTTTAATTACAATATCGCGCTGCATCTTCCTTCTCGGTAGGTACACTTTCATCACGCTTTCCGCCAGACGGTGATTAGATTTCTTTCTTATCGTCTACTCGCATGATTTTATGCACATCTCGCATATTTCGGTCCAGTGGGAGGCTCTGATATTTAATGATGAAGAATGTTTATAAAGCTAGACATAACACATTTCCGCGGCAGATAATTAGAAGCTTATGCTATGTGTGGGGGGTGATAGCGATATGCTCATCAATGTTGCGACATGTACAACGCGCAAGCCGCATCATCATCACCGAACAAACGAAGCAGTAGCCCAGGGATCACTGAGAATACGTTTACTTTATTTTGCTACTCTAGTGCCATTTTGCGGACATTGATATGGCACAGTGAACGAAATATCCTGCTGTTGACAGTAATGTTCCATAATCCGAAACAAGGAAATGATCAGAATTGCTTGACATGACTTGCAGTTGTTGGGCGACGAGGTTTGGTTGGTGGTTTTCTTTTGCGAATGGCGAATTCTGACCCGATAGACTATCGGGACTTTGATATGAGGTTCTTGTTTGGCTGGGATTTAACCGGCTGTTGCACTTTCGTTATCGGTATCAGAGGAGGGCTAAGGTTTAAATTTTATCCATCATCATGTGACATCCCTATCAGTGGGTTTATACCTTTGAGCATGACTTTACAGACGATGGAAGGAACTGACAACAGCCGGGCGACCTAGAACACAACTCAGTGTTTTGCCGAAAGATGTAAATCTCCTTCGACAAACTATGGCCGACTGAATGTAGCTACGGTGAATGTCAGTACGGTTTGAGTACGGTACGCACTTGATGTGCCTCAAGTGCTTCGGTTGCGATAATTGTTTGCCTTTTAGCAAAGCGCAAACCGCGGTGGAATCAACAATGTCTGCTCTAAAACGTTAAAATTTAGTAACACTCGGTTATATCCCTTGAAACCTCCTGCTTAGATAATGCCTTACTTCCTACAAAGATGCCTGGTATATGACGATGATTTAACATTTTACTAACGTTTCATTGCCTATTTTACGTTGCTCTCAGTCCATGGATTGCCATTAGTAGTAGCCCTCTCTGTTTGCAAACTAATAAACCTCCTGCCTAACCCCTGTACTAAAGAGCCTAATCTTTCTGCTCTCCGAAAAAAAAACAACGATACGACAAAAGAAGGAGTAACATATGTACAACACGGTATAGAAGATAAACAAAACAAAAAAAATCTTAAAGCGTGAATGTGTGGAGACGGTACGAGAGATAAGAACCAAAACGCGTACAGTTAGCTCTACAGCGATACATTCGCACACCTTCTAGTAATGGCACAAGTTTACTTCTTGCCGGAGAGGATCGCTTGGATTTGTGCGTTAGTTTTGCCTTTCGTTTCCGGGACCTTAATGAACACGTACACTGTACAAACGGCCATCCAGGCACCGAAGAACCAGAAGGTCCAGTCGGAACCGAGTAGTTCCTGCATGATACCGAACGACTTGGTGACGAGGAATACCAAGGTCCAGTTGAACATGACGGCCAGCGCCGATGCGAGACTCTTGATATCCGGTGCACACAGCTCACCCATCATCATCCACGGGATCGGACCGAAACCGAGCGAGAAGCTGATGATAAACAGTACAACCGAGGCCAGCGGGAGCCACCCAATGTTTGACACGTCGACCTTATCGTTCTGGAGTTTAAAGTAAATACCGAGCACCACCAAGCATGAGCCCATAATGAAACTGCTCTGCAGCAACAGTATCCGCCGGCCAGCCTTATCGATCAGTACGGACGAGGCGAGCGTCATGACGACTTGTACGACACCGACCACTATCGAGCAGATGGCGGGATCCATGGTACTACCAGCCGATTTGAAGATCGGTGCCGTGTAGAAGATGACTGCGTTGATACCGGAGAACTGCTGGAAGAACATCAGTAGTAGTGAGATAAAAAGCGCGGCCCGGTTGGTCGAGTTGGTGAACAGGTCAGATAGCTTCGCATTGCCTGAAGCCGCATCCAGATCGGACTGGATCGTCTGCAGGGCCGATTGCGTATCAGCATCACGACCCCAGAACCACTTCAATGCGACACCGGCATCAATTCTTCGACCCTGGAAGAAAGTAACGATTCGGTTAGGCAAAGCTCGGACGAGGTAGTAGTAAGCAAAACCATAGCTTACCGTTTTTACCAAATACACCGGACTCTCAGGAACGATAAGCATGGCCACGATCAGCAGCACCGGGAAGATGGCACACAGTGTGCTAAGCGTAACCCAGTGCGTATACGAACCGACGGCGTAGATGAAAAGGATACCCACGGTGAGATGGAGCTGGAAGAATGCACCGAGTGCACCGCGGATTGAAGTTTCCGCAATCTCCGATATAAACATCGGTGCGACCACGCACGAACCACCCGTGGCAATACCTGCATCCAATAGAATAATAAAGAACGAGATTTAGCGGAACAATTCCTATGAAAATGTGAAGCGGGTGCATACCAATAATCAACCGTCCTGCGTACAGCATTCCCGCATTACTAGCGAAGATGATCAGCGCCCAGCTAACGAGGTATGGGATGGCCAGCGACATCGTTGTGTATTTGCGACCAATTTTCTCTGCCAGAAAACCGGCCGGAAGTGCTCCGAAGAAGGCGCCCACGGCCAGGAACGATCCAACCCACGTACCTGTAAAGGGAACCCAAAACAGAAGTTGAATACAGTTACCATTAACGAGATCCAACAGCTGTTGGATCGACCTTTGGAGCAACGCCTGAGCTCCGCTATGCGAAGGTTACAGCTATTTCGCACTACTACGCGCACTATAGCGGGTTGCGATTAATTAGAAATAAATATGCATCAGCCGAAGCTGTCGACACTATGATCGGAAGGTGGATACCATAATATCTGCGAGTGCCCTTTTGCGTTGCTGCATCATCGTAGCTGCACTCTCCATTATTGGTTATCGCTTGGAGCTGGATAAACATTTGCACAAACTCACATCCGCGATCCATCGTACGCTCTAGCATCCAGCTAGCGTTTGCTCGTGAATCATTAGTGACAGCTGGTCATGATTGGCGAGGTCACTATCAGTGGAAGCTACTTATTCGGAAGTAAATATACTACGGAATCGATTATAAATGCATCAGTCGTACCGTTACCACCACTACCAGTATACTCCACATATGGCTATGGCGCCGGTACTGCGGTAGAGTGTTTATATTAATGTTGTTCTCATGTTTCGGGTATCATCGGTCAACACGTTTGTAACGAGAGTGTACGTATAAAAACACCACCCTTACGCTCTTTTCGACGAGGGGGTTTCCTTTAATACTCTACTAAACCTGTTCGGAAGGTAAATCCCGAAGACACGCCGGCATACAAATTGTGAAAGTCAGGAACCCAGTCAGGGATCACCGCAAAAACCGGGAAAGTCCTGCATCATGAAATGCAGGGAACTACCGCACGTTGGCCATTCGATCGTTACCACAAAATTATATTGAAACAGTTTACAATAGTTCCAAGTGACGCAATAAAAAACGGTTTATGGCGGCTGGTACTTGAAAGCAGCAGCACGTCAGCTTATCGCTAAAACAAGCTAATTGAACTGATTTTTATTGTGCTTCCAGGTTTGTCCATCGCAATCAGACAGGATCATACTAAAAGTTTAATGCGCCCCGGCTGCCTGGGTAGCCTATTCTCCTGTCAATTGCCGTAGATTAGTGTAGACTGACACACCAGCACGGGGGAACCTCTTTTACGATCTTCAAAGGTTGATTGATAAGACTCCTCTGCTCAATGTGATAACAACGCGATAGCCACTAGCACTGACCGATGTCTTGAACTTGGGCTCACTTACCTTCATCGCTGGTGAGAAGAAATCTTTCGCCCTCGAAAGCACTCGTATCGCTCTCGTTCGTTGGTGTTAGCTGCGCTAGAACCGGCGATGTCCAGGCGAGTGCGGTACCGCCACTAACGGCCGCCATACAAACTGTCGAAGACCAGGCACAGAAAGGAAGGTAGAAGCAAAAGACGGTTGTCCATTATCTCATTCAGAGGTGATCAAAGATGATGACCAGCATGGTGACATGTGTGTGCTGCACTTACTTCCTAGGGCGGCGATGAATTGGTTGCGCTTCGTCGTCGTACCCGAACCCTCGGGGATCGCATCATAAAGCATGGGGTTTGTAACCCCGGGTGGACTGCTGCTCATGGTTACTGTTTAGTTAGACGCCCTGTAGAAGAGGATAGAGACGAAACCAAACGGTAAGCAGGGTTAAGTTAGAGTGTTCCGATATCAACAACACAGCCACGGCCTGGCTTCTTCTACTGCGGAACGAGTTTTTGATCTACGAGACATCCGATCCATTCTGCGTCTCGACCGCACTCCAACTCCTTCGTTTCGTGGTGCATGGATCGTGTGACGATGTGGAGTGAAAACTCAATATTTAACTACACCTGACACCCATTACCAGCATGCAAACTCGCACCACACCTTGTCACTTCTCGACTCGTGACTAGGTTCTACCTACGGACCGTGTAGCGTGCACTTGCAAACTGCATCGCACCATTCACAAACAGACCCATCGGCGAGCAATTCATTAGCCAATGTCTCGCCCACGAAAGCAGCCGAAAGGCGTAAACATGGGCGGCATATGGCCCAAACGAACCAGGAAGATCACGTAGTGGCCGACCCTATTAGGACAAGTTTACGTTTCGTGTACCTCGTGTACGAGCGACCGGTTGGTACAGTTGCATAAACCAGTCGCACCCGGCTTAATGAGCCAAACCGATCGTTACATCCTTTTTGGCTTCGTCTAGCCGTCCGTCTTCTGTCTTCAAGCCACACAGACACGTTTAACGAACATTTAACTCAACTGGTAATTTACCACAGAATAACCGATCGCGTTGAATAATATTATCGCCATTACTGGTGACGCCGTTTGCCACTCCTTATGCTGGCTCCAACAGAATGTCGCGTCAGCTCTTCCACATTGTCGCCCGTGCTTGAAACAATGTTTCTGGTTGTTATTCATAATTTATTGGATCCATAAGGCACAAAATGAAGGCGTGCCAGACTATGGTCCGGCCTAGAGTATCGCCAATTCGCGTCTAATTCAGTAACCAAACACCGTCCATCAACCATCATCACTCACACCCTTTTTCTCCCCTCTGTAACGCACCGAGGGAAAAAGGAAGAAATTGGTTTTCCTCATCCCCGTAGCACGTCACGCGCACACCCTTCGCAGCAGTAGGCAGCACGGGGGCCACAAAGTTTGTCCTTGGAAAGACCTCTACACGGATGGTCGCATTTTCACCGGGGAAATTCGGTCGGTCGAATGCCTTGCTGGCACACTGCCGACACCGCCGCCGCGTCCGCCGATGACGCCGTTTGTTTACCTACGTAACACACGCTGCAGATGCGCTACTCGCCTTGATGCCAGTACCACCGGTCCGGTTGGATCACCTTGAATCGGTATTTGTTTGTCTCTCGTACTGAGTGTACGTGGGATTATCGCAAAGTTTAGAGGGGATGGCATCGATTAGAATCGGCACCAGACGAGGACTAATTGGGGTTCACCACCGACAGTACCACTTAGCTGATTAGACGATGTACTAACCTTAAGCAGGAGCTCGGTGTTATTTAATCCTTGGAATGATTTTAAAATGTTTTGTAAAATTCTTTTCTAAAATTTAAATTAATCTTTCAAGGTGGACGACCTTAAGTAGTCTACCACTAAAACACGTCGAATAACATTTTAAACCATATAAAAACACTAATGTTAATCTAAAGAAATAGGAATGATCCATTACGTCATTCGATTTTCTCGATTTACGATCTTCACCTGCTGCTATTGAATGAGGTCGATAGCCGAACAGAATCATTTCTTAAAAAAAAATCCTTACTACTGACAGCTCTTTTCTCAGCAGCATCCATCCATCCCACCTTCTTCCCGTTTGAGGACTTTGGTTTGTTTTAAAAATATTCTCGCTCGTGACCGAGACCATCGATTACGGCGCGATTACCAGTGCATCTCTGGTTACGGCCAATCGCTCGGAAGAATGCGGATACAGACGAAGACAGGAGACAGGCGCATCAACGCCAGAAGACCTAACATCCCTTAATGAGCAACATCGTGGGTCGTTTCAAACGTGTCCCTCAAAGGAGATCAATTCCATGGGATGCAACTCTCCAATAAGTAAACAGTGTTATGGCGCCGTCATAGTAGATGGCGTCAGCAGTGCTCTCCGGCAGTGCTGTCCTAGAAGGTCAACCGTGCCGTAGCATTTACTAATCGCCGTGCCTAGTGCCCATTGATCTGTGCTGGCGGCACTATGTGTTTTTAGTCTAAACATCCGCGCGACCATTCTCCGATTCAGGCCTCCTCGCTTATCAGATTGTCAATACAGCGATAAGAGACAAGTCGCAGGGGTTGCCACAACCCCGAACCAAATCCGTCGCGATGATTTGTGTTCAATCTGTTGCGAGCGAATGTGTGTCGATGATCATGTCGTAAATGGCGCAGCGCGTGAGGTTGGTTAGTTCCGACGGAATGTAACGCAACGGGCATCCTAGGGGGCGATCCTGATATCTCTTCAGCAATATCTGGCGTCCGTATGCCGGTTTAGTCTTATCGGTTGCAATTGTTTGGTTCCGATATCGATCTGTCACACGCTGCTTGTGGGTGAATTATGACGCGGCTGTAAATGCAATGCCACGCTCAAAATGCATGCGACCAACTGAGACTTATGAATGATCCGAGCATGATGACCGACTAATCAACTGCGCTTCTCTGGTTACCACGATAAGCCCGAGCGATCCCGGGTCCTACGAGGATTAGATAATAGAATTCGGGGGTAGCCACCAAACCACCGCAGCATGGCAGCACGCGTACGTTTATCACTTGGCCGCACCGGACATTTCCAGAAGCATCTCGCCAGCGCCGCGTAATCACGGCCGCTTGGCCAGATACGTGTTACCGAACCGCGCCTTGTAGGTTACAATGTTATCTCTGACCTTCCGAGTGCAGAAGATAATGCTACCAACGATGCTGCTAATTGACTGAGAGAGCGCCAGGGGTAGTCGGTGGGGCCCCCGGGTCAGTACAGACATCGAGTGATTGCTTAATCTTGTCCTCTTGCGCTCCGTTCGCATTGTTATGCGGGATTTTTTGGTCTGTCTGGCGTGCCCAACACCAGACCCTCCTTGGCCGCACTGGTGTTCCAGTCTGATTGCCCTTCACGGTGCCGCCCTCTGATTGATTAACTTGCGGTGAAGTTCGAGGCATTCGAGAGACCCCGCGAACCGGCGGGACCTTTACGCATCGGCCAATGACACGATCGGCGAGCGTTTTGAGCAGGTTCGAACTGCTTTCATTTACCCGTGCGCGTGCGATAGTAGTGGTACGTGTTTGTTGGAGTACAGCCATAGAGAAAGTGCCATGCATATGCACCATCAGGTTCGATGCAGTTACATCGAACGGCAAACCGTGGCAGCCGAAGATTGAACGATCTCGATCGATGCGTCGCGATCAATTGATGAAACTGCCGGCCGGTCTAAACCCTTAGTGTATCGTGTCGCGATGCAATTGGCATTCCAATCGCAATTGTCCTGACGGTAAAAAGAGTTTAAAATACATTCCAGACACCACACAAGCATACACAAGTACAGCATTTGTGACCGTGAGACTGAACTGAAGTCAGCGAGATCCATGAACGGCAATCGCTTGTTTGTCGATAGAGACCTTTGGCTCTCTCGTCGAACAAACGGAGACAAACAAAATCGAACCGATAGCCACCCATCACAAACGAGTATTATCGGTTTCTGCTTGTTCCCGGTTTCCCGCGAGAGAGAGATACAGTGGAGCGGCGCATCATCAGCACTGTCAGCTGAACCAAGTGTTACGCATCTTACGTGCCGGATTGTCCACGCGCTTCTCGAAGGCAAACAGATGGTAAACACACGCTACAGCGACACCAAAGTCAACAGTAGAACCGCTCGTCTGGCCATAGCCGAAGCCCCGTTACAAATAGAGCATTGAACGCCACACACAACACATATTGAACATTTATCCAGCCATTCCGATGCCTTCAGCGCCACGATTCCGATCGATCACCACGCTGATCGATCGGAGCTTGGCATTCGGGCAGTTTGGTGATGCAGGCGTCATATTTTAATTAGATTCCGTGTCAACTGTGTCAACCAAAACTGAACCAGCTCCTTCTTTACATAATACGGTACCGACGCTCGCACCATCGCGTAGTCTGCGCAGGGCATTAACACCGAAAAATGGCGTGAAAACGAGGATCGTTCGCTTTCGAGCCCACCAGTCCACCAACGACACTACCACTGCTTTCGGTACCTTTTTTCCTATCGACGAATGATCAACCTCTTGTGCTAGAGACCCGGTTTGATACGACTAGATAGACTACACTACTTTCAGCAGCGCGAAAGGACTTAACACCACCCGAACAACTCGATCCGATCGGGACGCGTGCTCGCACAGAACTGAGTAGACTGGGGCGATTGTAGCTTCGCGGCTGTGCCCCCGAGCAGCAGCGGGGATACCGGCGATGAGCGGCGCGATGAGCAAACACGCGCACGCAACCGTCCCGTCCCATCTCGTCCCATTCGGTCTCTACTACCTACTGCAACTTACGACGGATCCGAAATATGATAATCGTACAGCCATCTAGGATTGCCACTCTATCGCACTCTTTCTCTCTCTCTCTCTCTCTCTCTCTCTCTCTCTCTCTCTCTCTCTCTCTCTCTCTCTCTCTCTCTCTCTCATTCTCTCTGTCGGGCTTTGTGGCTCGAGCAGTTAGCAGTCGGACCGTGGGAGGGAAATTCGGGATCAACAGACTAAACCATTAGCGCAGCATCTATCGACATCAAGAGCAGGCAGCCATTAAGGCACAGATTAAGCCAGTTTGCCTCGTTGGTTCTGGTTTTCTGGTCGCCCACGGTACCAGCCTTCTGCATCGCTGGGGCCATGGCGTCCTCGTCGAGACGGAAACTGGTCCGTTGCCGCGCCTCCGGTTGACCTGATTATATGCTGAGACGTCCATGCCGTCCACGTTGACAATGGTTTGTGTCAACCGAGAACGAAAGGAAAGCCGGAGGCACGTTCGCGTATGATAAAATATGATCGCGAGATCTGGGCCCCAGGCGCTGAGCCGGAAATCGAAAGTGGATTTTGCGGGGAGGGTGGGCAAGTACAAGGTCCAGCTGCACGCTGGAAGCTGAATTTCGAGACGGATTTTAATTTTTGTTTTCATATGGCGATACAGAGCGGTGAAGCACATTTTTTATCCAACTCCATTAACCGGTTCGGGCAGTTTCCGAAGGTGGTTTACGGAGCGCGTAAATGCTATTCATGTAGATAGTTTCTTAATGATTTAAAAAAATGTTTTTTTAAATGATGTAACACGTTGATTATGGAAATATTACTGATACTGAGCTTGGGGAATTGCGTTTTTAGTATTTTTGCAAATTTAAAACATTCTAGTCAACTGATCGAAGATTTCTGATTGGCACGATGTTGTCCACTACTGTTGTTCTTTTCTACGCTCCCATAGTAGCCACAATTCAGATTATCCCTGTATTTCATTACTATTCCCTACACTATGTAGACCTAGGGGTCAAGGTATTACCGCGTCATGAGGTTAGAGTACGGCGCGTCAACCAACAGGTTTCCATGTCCAACGCCGTGTTCTAACGGAGGAAACTAACACTCTTAAACCTCAAAAGCCGAACCCATAAGGTATGATTCGTACGTACTACGATGGTAACGCGCCACCCACTACAATCACATCGGGAATCATACGATCCGGCACAGGACATGCGCCTGACACCGCATCCTGCTTCCCCTGCTATGGCCGAACGAACGGATAGCATTTGTTTCCCCTCATCGGGGGACCGAGGCCACATACCATCCCGGCTTAGTGCATCCTGCCCTTCGAGCCGAAGGTGGAATGACTTTCACTTGTTATTGCAGCCGCACACGATTCCATTTTCCAATTTTTGACGATATCTCTCTGCCGTTTTGGTGTTTTCACTATAATGCTGCGTCAGCAAAAAGGGCAACGTATCGATGCCAAGTTCACACATGTAAGGACGACACGATGGTACGATGATGGTACGGCATGGTTTTCACGAGAATTCAAATCTGTTATCATCTTCGGACCCAAGCTCCTGATACCAGCTCCCATGGGGTGCACACCATGATGGACAGCGCAGCACATTATCACTAATTGCGCGTTGTATCAGTGGCATGTGTCCACTATCGGCGGACTGTGAAACATCAACAGTGAGGGCCAGCCATTCCGCTAGGCATTCAGGTCACATTGTTGCATAATAACGTTGGAGAGAAATGCTAGGCCACCGGAGCCTTCACCCGCCAGTCCCAAGCTACCGGATGGTAGCGATTCAGGAAGGCGCGTTCTACCTACCTACCTATACACTTTCACTTATTACTCCACTATGTGCTGGCACGAGCTTTATGCGAAGAGATACACAGAAGACAAGCACCAGCCAAAGACTGCCAACATCGGCCACTCTGTTCCGCTTCCACTAGACGACTGATGGTGACGGTGATAGTGTCGAACGCGCCCACTCAACGGACCGTGTGTCCGTGTTCCAACGATCGATATTTGCAATTCCTCGCCGGACTGACAGTTCTATAAAAGGGGCGAGCGAGTTCAGCGGACCACCACCGTCGTCCTTGGAGCCCACAAAGATCCCACGCTTAACACGAGGCCGCGAGCCAACCGAAGGATATCAAATCCTGCTCCTTTTGCCGACTGACGTCACGTGCTCCGGCTTCACGAACGAATGCCATTTCACAAACACTGCAACAGCACAGGATTCGGGATCCTTGGTTTGAAACAGGGAAATGTTTCCGACATTCTGGTCTGGTGAGCGTGTGTGATGGGGTTTCGTTGGCAAATTCTGTTGAAAAAAGGGGAAATAGCTCAGCGTTGTCTGCCGAAGGACGAAACTCACGTGCTGCTAGCGAATCCACTGTATGTGTTTGTGTCCCCGGCCGCAACGAACAAGAATGAATGAATGAAAAGAGGACAGGCGTACTCGCACACGCAACACGCCGTTATCGTTGCATGATCCGACCGATGCTATAGCATAATTCTACGCACGCTTCCTGTTTCCTCTGAGCGCTGACGGTAGCACGAATGTGGAAGGGCAGAGCAGAAGGGCGCAATAAATGACAAAAGCCGCATGTGCGAGTCTTAATTGTCCCGATGTCGCTAGAAGTTGAAAATGTTTCGTCATGTTCTGCTCATCGCATATACTGTGGGCAGGAAATTGAATTATAACTACTTCCTGACGAATTGTTGGCATTCTGTGGAATCGTTTTGTCTCATGGTACTCTGTCCACATTGAGTTTCTTTGTGAATTGTTATTTGGCAAAAAGAGGAGTGCAATGCAATCACAAAGAATTGAATTTATTCTGATTTGCTGAGATCGCGGCCACGTGACATGCCTTGGCGATAGTCCGCAGCTACCTTTTCACAGTAATAAAACTTCGGAAAAAGTTCTTGCGGAAACTTGCGGAAAAAGTTCAGAGTTGAAGCCCCTTAAATGTTTGAAATAAAAGAAAGTATACGAAAAATATAAAACAAAAGCTTAACTGAAACGAGTAACAAAAACGTAATTTATTATTGCATATGAATTAACTATCGAAATATCGGTAATTGAAACTAAATATACAAGACTACCAAATTATATGGTTTATGTACACTCCTAAAAATGAATTTTTGTACACTCCTAAACATGGACACTCCTAAAAATGGAAAAAAATGATGGAAAGTCAAAGACTGAGTTATGGACTGCGATTGTATAGTACTGGTCAAAATGTGATAAAAAAAGTAATTTTCGTTGTTGAGCTCATTCCATAAGTACGGTAATGGACTGGCGCTGTGGCTACAATGTCGTAACTAACACGCGGCCTAGCTTCACTACGATTATCCGTTAGCGGATGATGCACGCTGCATGATGCTTTTTCGGTCTAGCGGAGTTCTATTTTTAAAAATACCCATTAACGCTCCACAGTCGTGCGTAACACCACGTGTCAAATATGTGGAGAACCGGCATCTGGAATAGTAGCTGGTCTGGATTTACTCTCGACCAGCTAGATTGATGGATTTTCCGGAAAACTAAGCTGAATCTTGTATATTGTTTTAATGTTTCAGTGTGTGCTATTGTTAATGCAACGGAGCAAATTTGGATGCTGTCCAAGTAACTATCCAAACAAATGGGAAATAAATATTACTGTTTCCGGGTTGGTTTTGATGTAAAATGGTCCTCCCTTTCGATGTAATACGCAATCCATGACCTTCTTTTGGATAATGCTCGGTGGGGATTCCGAAACGGTGCGAGTGTCTGGACAGTTTCCCGCTTGTACGGCGGCTGACGCGGTGACCATTTACGTGTTACGCGATGTGTACTACACCACACGCCCAAGCCGTTGTAACCTTTAAATGTCCTTGTTGTTGCCGGTATACTGTACACAAAACCGCCAACGATGGAGACGCACCGATGGAAAACAAATGTTGGAAAAACGCCGAGGCCAACGAGAGAAAAGTGAGAGAGTCGTACCGCGAAAAACACGTTTCCCCTCCGGAGAGAACGCTTTACCAGAGCGAAGCCGTATGCTCCAAACAATGGAAAACAGCGTTGGAAATCGGCTGAACTTTTGCGTAACAATGACGAAATAGTACCTTTTGAAAGGTGAAATTTAGAATGTAGACCGAGAACATTGCATTAAATAGTTTTCAACCGGAGAACCAGCGTTGAAGCACAATATCTTATGATCAACCGCTTGTCCGATCTAGTTCAGACGAGGGCGTACAGTGGTATCCATTCGGCTGTATAAATAAAACGCTCATTATCTCATCAAGGCGCCGTTTGTTCGTTTTGCACCGCCTAAGAATTCGTACGCAGTTGAAGCGAGCCCCCAAGATCGCAAAAAACACACGGATGCGATCACAAAAAAAACCTCCCCATACAGACGAACCGATGTGTGGTCGTGGGTCTGAAATTAAGACAAACATGTGATCGTGTAGATCAGCCAGTCGGTGCGTTAACCTAGTCGCAGGTTTATCTTGTAGAACAACGACGGCAGCGTGTTAGCGAGAATATGCGTGATTGCCATCCCGGCCGTGATCTTGATGGGCTGTCCTTTGAGACACGTACGTTCTTATAGGCGGTGCACGCATTAAGGAATGCGAACTATGCATGCTACTCCCGCAAAACGTGCTTAACTTGTTGAACTTGATTCAAGGGACAAGTTCCACTGCCATGAATGAATAAAATATGAATGATGCGAAGGGGATGGAGAAGAACAACGTGTCGCTGCTGTAATTCGACGGGTAGAAATTGACTCCCTCGAGTTTCATTCAATAAAGTTTGTACATTTATCATATTTTCTTCACTATTTTTTATCCGCTGTTTGCCTTTTTGGGGGAATTTAAAACCACGTGGAGCATTCTTTGCAAATTGATTTTTAAATCAAACCCTACCGTTCGAGTCGCCTCGTCCAACGCACTCGTCCCCTATAGAAGCCTATGCAGCGAAAGGAGGGTGCCATCGGCTGCATGGGTTTGTTGTTATTCAGTTATCTTTGTGTTAGTATTCGGGCGCCACGAACGTAAAATTGGAGAGGCCTCACCGCCGTTCTTATCAGTTATCCAGTCATAAAACGACGATAACGTTCGTGGTTTGTAGGGTCTCTGTTGCGTCCGATACCTGAGTGCAGTGACGCAGATCGAGTCAGCAAAAGGTAGCCCTAGAGAGGCAAACACCCAGAATTCACAACGACCTAGATGCAACGCGGAGCGGGACACCGGCTGAGCGATGTTCAAAATCGAATCCTACGTCACGCCCATCATCCTTAGCTACGTGGAAAAGTATGTGAAGAATGTGCGCCCCGAGGACTCGCAGGTGTCACTGTGGGGTGGCGAGGTGGTCTTCCAGAACCTTGACCTTAAACTGGACGTGCTGGAGGAGGAGCTGCAGCTGCCGTTCAACTTTCTGTCGGGTCACATCCACGAGCTATCGATCCGGGTGCCGTGGACGAAGATCGCCTCCGAGCCCATCGTGATCACGATTAACACGATCGAGTTCGTGCTGAAATTGCGCGACCCCAACGACCGGACCGTGCCGAAAAGGGAACCGCCCCGAAAGGGTAAAAGTGTGGACGAAGTGCCGCCACCGGGCTACACGGCGTCGTTGATCAGCAAAATTGCCAACAACATCACAATCCGATGCCACAACGTGATCCTGAAGTACGTCGAAGAGGATATCGTCGTCTCGATGAACATTCAGCAACTGTCGATGGAATCGGCCGATGCGAACTGGAATGCGGCCTTCATCGATCTGTCCCCGACTAAGGTTTCGCTGCGGAAGTTGATCAACATCGTGGATTTGACGATCTGCTTGGATAAACGGAATTCGGCGGGTAAAATCGAGGTCTGCCAGGAACCGGTGCTCTACCGAAGTACGTTGCAGGTGCGGATGCTGGTGCGGTACAACGTGTCCTCGCAGGACCGGTCCTCGCTGACGCGCATCGATGTGCACTCGAACTTTCTCGACATCAACGTGTCCTCGCAGCAGTTCCCGATGCTGATGCGTCTATTCGACCTGGCGCTGGCGCTAAAGCAGGGTAAGATAAACGTGGAACCACCCCAGCCCACCACCGACGGAGGCCATGAACTGGAGGAGGGGTCGGGCCAGGAGTCGCTGCTCTCGTGGGCCTGGAATCTGCTGCCTTCGTTCTTTCCGGAGGAAAATGAAAGCGACCATTCGGAGGAACATGACTTTCGGGTGCTGCACGCAGGCATGTACGTCGATCGGTTGCGGATGATCTTCAAAACGCAGGAACTAATCGGTGACGGAATCGTTGGGACGCAGAAGAAGATCAAGTACACGCCTATCCTGCGATTCGATTTTCAGGACTTTTACGGCGAGATGGTCGCTTGCGGAATGAAATGGTTCAACGTAACGCTTGGCATTTCACACATCCAGCTGCAATCCATGGATGACTGTACGTGCGGCCAGCGAGCCACGGTGAAGGAGCTTTTCGAATCGACGGCACCGGTGCCATCGGCCGATGAGTGTTTACATCTACAGCACTCGTTCTTCAGCAACAGTGCCGGTGGTAGCGCTGGTCGGAAGTATAACGTTAACTGGAACTACCATCTCAGCACCTATAGCCAGGAATACCTACTGCAAAAATCGCCCGCCATTGCCATCGATCTCATTCACGAGGTGCAGTTACCGGACGATCGGCGTACGTCGGAGTTCGGGAGTGATTTAGAGTTCAGCAATCTCGCTGAAAAGTATATGATCCGGGTGTACGTCGGTCGGTTCCGAGCAGCACTGTGTGCCGATGCCATTCACCGTCTGCAAACGCTGGCTTCCTATCGGAATTGTTACGAGTATCCACCGTACTATGAGGATAGGCCGATGCCAACGCTGGCACAACTACCACCACCTTCTGCCGAAGATTACGATGCACTGATGAGCGAAATCCCTCTGCGACAGATTCACATTACGCTGCAAAATCCAACGATCGAGTTACGGGCCTTTGACCACGCACCGGTGACACTAGTTCCACGTAAACCATCGGCAACGGCATCTTCGTTACCGATCATACGAGTGGAGCTGAGTCGTGCCGAGTGCAACATTCTAACGCCACTCTACCCGAACCGTTTGGTTTACACCACTTGCCAGCTTCCGGAACCACCAGCCAAACTGTTTGATGCTTGCTATCAATCGATTTCGGGCAACCTAGAACGGATGCAGGCTAATTTGATTCATCCGCGGGGCGAATCCAAATCAAACATATGCACGGCAGTCAGCATGAACTACCAGCAACGGTTGCTAATACATCCTAGCCTTTGGCCGAATGCCGAGCTGAACAAAGCGGAACATACTGTCACCATTACCGATTTGAAGTTTATCATGAACCCATTGCAAGCGCTCACCCTCGGTACCGTCGTGCAGTCGCTGGTGGCGCAACAAGATGCTACGCGACAGTGGATTGAGCTAGATAACATTCCAGATGATACGCTACCGCAACAACAACTCCCCGTTGTGGACATGTTGCTTTCATACGTCCAGCTTCGCAAGGTGGAGGCCGAAAGCACGGAAGTTTACAAGCTGGTGGCCCGTAGCATGAAATTGCTCACATGTCAACAGCCAGCTGCCGGTGGTGGTCAAAGATCACTTACCGCACTCTGGCCTGATCACTCCACGGATGAGGACTTTCTTACCGTAATATTCCAGATTCCTAAATCCTTCGATACCGCCAGTTGTATCGAACATCCACCCTTGCTGTATGCTAAGCTGCTCGATCTGAGCTTCAATTTGGATCCCAACTTCATCGCCTTTCTATCCGGCTGGCAGCTATTGGCGATGCAAACTGCGCACCGACACCTACAGCGTGGCCAACGTACCCAACGGTGTGCGAGTAACATGGCCAAACCATCGACGATGACCGGTACGCTGGCCAAAGGATTAAACGCGAAGCAACACTCTCTACCGGGCACTTCCGTCCATTCGAGCACGGATAAGGCTAGTCGACCCGTTGCTGATCCCGTTGGTCCGGTACCAGGGCCCAGCTCCACGGTCGGCGGGTTAGACGAAGTCGATCAAAAGAACAGTACCGACGGAACTTTACCTAGCGATAACGATCAGACTCGAGCACTGAATGACCAGTTTTGGACGAAGCTGGCCAAAAAGATCATCATCCATCTGGAGATAAGCCATTTTACGGTTTGCTTTCCGGTGAGGAACATTATTTTCCATTCCAACGATACACCGACGGAGGATGAGTTCGGGGAAAATGAAATCTTTATGCTCAAGTAAGTACTCTAGGGGTGGAGGGGTTTTGGAAGGAGTCATGTTCTTAAAATTGCATTCACTGCCGTTTCAGACTGCCGCTGATCACCGTTAATTCTGCGTTCAAGTGTCAAAGCCTCTCGAGCTCGCTCGCACGCTTTCCGATTAGCATTCCGAAGGTAATTTGGCCAGAGGAGAAGGAAAGCTTTCCGTGGACCATCTCGCTAGCGAATGCATCCAGCTGGACGTATCAGAATGGGGAGATGAACAAGCTGCTTGACGAAACGACGACCAACATTTCGATGGTGCTCAACTTCCCCGCTGATACTGAAACTAAGAACCGGTCGGGTCCCTCCTCGATTTGCTTCCACGTCGATACATCGCCCTTCCGTGTGACAGTCGTGAAAGAACAACTGGCTCTCATACACGATACGCTCGATCGCTTGATGAACCTTCCTATGTTACAGCATCGAACCATCACGAACTCTGCCAGCTCGTCATCTAGCGCTGCAGGTGGAAAGCCAGCGGACACGAACCGACAGTTCCTCGAGATAGCACAACCTTCCGTTGCTGGTAGTTCGATTGCTGCGGTTGATTTGAAAGAGTTTCTCGATCTAACGCACCACTCAAGTGCCGGTGGCTCAGACGAAACTCTGAAAGATAGCTCAACAGCCCGTGGGGAACCGAGGCCCCGACCCTCACTCTGGTTACAGTGGACCTTCTCACGGTTAACGGTGAATTGCATAACGCGTGATGAACAACGACAGCAGCGCATCAAACTGACGATCGAGTTCGAGGACATAATTTATTCACTCGATCAGCAGGAGGTGTACTCGCAGGTAAAAGCGAAAGTTGGCTCCATGAGTGGGGCTTGCTATGAGTGGCACGGCACAGGAAAGGAACAAAGCTGGTGCCGCAACGAAGCACTGGCAATCGCAGTACAGACGGGTGATTCGAGCGAATCGGGCAAATCCACCGGCACCGATACGTTTTTCAGCTTGACGATCACGCGAGCGGAAACGCAGAATGTGCACTCGAAATGGGACACGGTGCGCCGGTCTCGGGAACACAATGAAACGCTGGTGGAGGTGCTGATTAAGATGGAGCAGGTTGATCTACGGTTGGATTTGGATTTACTGGGAGAATGTTTGAAGATGTTCCAAGCATTCTGTCCCACGGTGAGGAGCGTACAGGGTGACATAACGGCAGCAGAACCCATTGCACCACCCATGGTAGCGGTCAAGGACTTACCGCTTATCCTGTTTGCCAGCAAGGGCGTGACGGTGTTTCTACCTCTACGCAATGGTCCTACGATTGATGGGAATCCCTGCTCCGTGTACATCCTTAAAGTGAGCTCCATCACGGTGCATCACAATGTGGAGAATCCGATCTGCCGAGTACCGCTACGTCCGGACGTGTATACGAAAGCGGCGCAGATGCGCATTTTGAACGTTCCCGGTTCCAAGATCGAGGATCGCCAGTACGAGCTGCTGCTGAAGGAAATCTCTCTCAGCACCGCTGACTGGGAGGATGTGTTGCGGTATTTGCAGGAGCAGCAATCATCTTCCACTCACCACGACAATCCGGCCTTCGAGTGGAACAACTTCCAGCAGGGTGCACAACGCTCCGCAGCCCACTTTGCGGCCGAAACGGTGTTTGAGGAATTTAACTTTTCCATCATCTACGCACCGTGCATCATCTACAAGAACGTACTGATTTGTAGCGTCGCGATGGAACTGAACTGCCTGTCCGATCTACTGATAGATGTCGAAATCGAACAATTCCGGTTGTTGGAACGACTGTTACGCAAAGCTTCCCAAATCCGGTTGCTCGTGTTTCCTGACCAGCCGCCCACGATGCCTCCTCCGGCTTCCATTTCAAGCTCGTCCTCCTCAACCGTTGCGGCAACTGTGGTGCCTCGGAGTAATGAAAGCTTTATTGCCGAGACCAACACCGATGATGCTAGTGGGAGAGATTCTGTTAAATCGTTCCGCGATTCTGTCCCTTCCTGCACTCGGTATCATCGTCGCAGCCACTCGAAGCTATCGAAGTGTGAGCAAGACTCCGGATTGGAGTCGTACCGTACGTCGGAGGGTAAACGAGCCACATCGAGTAGCAGCCGGCGCAGCTATGGTCAACGCCAACGTAAACTCTCTTCACTATCGTCTGAAAGCAATCCAGCACTCCGTCCAGCGATTGGCTATGCCGGAAGTCGTATCGGTGGCCCATACCAGGTCCATCAACCGGCGCTTATCATCCCGTACGAAGTGTGTTTTCTAGGAGGTTATTTTAAGGTGCGGCTCTTCATGAAAAGTCTGTATACGGGTCCCACGGTACAGATGGCGTTTGCACAACCGAATGCGCTCGTATCGTTAAACCTGTTCGAGCGTGTACTCCAGTTGTCATTGTTCGATATAAAGATCGAAGTGGACGAGCTGCCGATCCTTGGAACAGTCACTGGGGAACCGGATGAGCTGGGCATACCGCAACCGTTCGTGAAAACACGTTTCGTCAACTCGAACACCAAGAAGGTGCGCGAGTTGAGGGTTGATTTCAAACGGCCAATCAACATTTTGCTTTCGCATACGAAAACCAAGGCTCTGCTCGAGCTTGCTAATCTACTCGGAGAGGTGTTTAACACAACGGATGCTCCCGGACCATCATCCGATTTGAACCCACCGAAACCGGTACTCCCGAGTCGGAACAAGTTCCATATCCTTCGTTCGCAGCTGTACGATATGGAAAAGATTCAGATCGGTCTTTCGCAAGTAATGCTGCATCTGAAGAACGAAGACGTACAACCGGGAACGGCAGGGCCGCAGTATAGTATGAAGCTATCCTGCTCTTCGGTGCAAACCTCGATCCGTATCCAGGAACGTCCGGAGCGTATTCTTTTCGGTCTGGAGATGGGTGAACTGATGCTTACCGCCGGCAACTTCGTCATACTCCATCCCTTCTCGTTCGATGTTCAGCTGACGATAGCTAAGGAGTATTGGAAACGGGATCCGCTGGTGCAGATCAAACTACGATCCTCATACCTACAGCTCGACATAACCCCGTCGCTTTTCCAGCAAGTTACAATTATCCGACAGCAAATGGAACCACTCTTCGGGGAGAATAGTGCACCGGAGTCGGCCAAAAGGTCAGTCAGTCACGATGCTATGAGTGCATGCCCATTCGTTGACCACCTTATACCGATCGTACCGCCACGGTTTGAGCACAAGAGGACGAAAGAAATGCAGGAAGAGTACTATCAGGATGATTTGAGGTAAGTAGTTGGGTGGCTGTGACGGGGAACTCGACTGGCTTCGTTGCACTGAAACAAACCGTTGTTTTCTTGCAGAGCGGGTGCATTCCAGTTTATAGAATCAATGAAAATTGACGAGCTACCGCTACCGTATCAGATCAAGATCATTAATCGTGAGGTGGGCGTGATCTGTTGGCGGTACCCTCAACCCCGCGCTTTGCATCAAGTGATCGTCTATCCTGTTCCGATGAACGTAAGGCCTTTTAGCGTTTTCGGTCGAAGTGCTTCGACTAGCGCTAACTTGTCCTTTGTTTTTTGCATTCTATTCGACAGACCACAAAATCCGTCAACATTCAGTGCAAGCTGGAGCAATACTCCGAGATCAACGCCACGTTCGTGGAGCTTTGCCGGTTTACACTGTCTGAGAACGAGAAAACCTTCCTCAAGCTGCCTGAACGTAAGAGCGCAGCCGCTATCTGGCGTATCGTGATGACACAGAATGTAGTTTACGATGATAGTACACGAGAGAGAGGCGATCGAGCATCCAACGGTAGGAGTCAACGCCAGCGATCAAACCGCGACGATGACGACGATGATGCTGACGATCAACCGCACGGTGGACGCGGTAGATCGAATCTGTTTACCACCCTAACAGATGTGCTTACCGATAGTACATACCTGCCCGGTCACCGCGTGGTCAGCCTGCCGTACCGCTTGCACCCGAAAATCTTCGTCGCTTGTATGCGCGTGGACTCAATGTTCAGTGCTGCACTGGTACCGAACGTGGACGCCACCATCGATCTCAGCCCCGTACAAATCAATCTATTCAATGTTATCCACAATGACAAGAATCGTCGGCCGCTTCCGAAACCATTCGAACGGTACCGGGTATGCCAAGATTTCGGGACGCACAAGTTTGCGATGTTAAATGCACGCCGGATGCGTGGCCAATGTTCGATCTACGATCCACTGGAGGTGTTTATTGGGGTGGAACTAAATCTGCAGTGTGAACTGCTGGATTACCATCATTTCACGTTCGAGACGGTTCTAGATGTGACCGGCCTTAAGGCATACGGTTGGCTTGGTGATAATGCGCTACAGGTGAAGACAATCTCCGATGATATAGCCGTCCGGTATGGCCCATCCGTTGGTTACACCATTTCTGTTGCACAAAGATTGTGGCATGAAAGTGACAAAACGGAGGAAGCGACGGGAAAACCGCTTACCCTCTACAGCAAGTACATCGTGTGCAATCGAACTCAGGTGGCCCTCAAATTTGGACAGATTGATACTACGGAATCAATCTACCTTACTCCGAACGAGCTCTGTCAATACGCATTTCGTAGCTGCCGGCATCCGCAGCAACTTCAGATCTGCTTCACCGCAGGTGGTACGAAACCGATCGTAACCGAACCATTCGATGTATTGATGGAGGGCTTGCAGCAAGTCGCTGTTCAGTCGTCGTACGAAGAGGACCTGGCGGACGAGCGAATGCTGCTCGTTCGTGTGGAAACTCTAGCGATGGGAAGTGGTATACCAGGGACTGGTGCGCAGACCAGCATCATAATCGAGGGACAGATTAGTTTCTGCAATATGACCGCACAAAAGTTGCGGTTACAGTATCGCTACTACAAAGTCATCCCCAACAGTGAGCGAAACTATACGACAACGATCTTTCTGGTTGAACCGGGCGATCAGATGAATCTATTTTCGGCTGCCAACAATCGGAACCAGCAGACCATTAACATTGCCATCGACGGCGAAGGAAGTACGACAGGAAAGGTGGGCTGGTCTGGAGATGTGCCAATGCGCGAAATCATGAACGGTGGCGCCATGCCGTATCTGGTGAAGGTACCAACAACGTCGAGCCGTGAAGGCTACCTTAGCTACTGGGTACGGATAGTACGGGAGAAGCTTGCCGATAGCAGAGCTGCCAATGCAGCTGCCGGAGAAGTTTTAGAACGTGTGTTAGTGATCGTGTGGCCACTGTTCATGGTCGAGTCATTGCTTACAGTGAATACTACGGTAAATACGGACGTTACTACTCGTGAGATATTTGATTCTCTAGGGTTTTCTCTTTCTGTCCATCTTACAGGCCTACGTGGAGAAGATCGAACAGAGTTTCTCAATCTACGGCCAAGGACAACGCCGGCAGCTAAACCTCGCCGGGACATTCTCCGACGAACACGAGCTATCGTTTCGGATGAACTTCAACTCGCTGCATGGCGAGGACAAACGGAAAGCATTGCTCTCGTACCGGCTGATCGATGGTAAATCGTTCTTCCAAGTTCCGGCCCGACTGCGCAGTGTCGAAGCAGCACTCGACGCACTAAAGGTAGCGCAACAGCTCTCCAGTGGGTGGCCTTGTTCGCGCGAGGAAGAGCAGCGCTGGCGTCGCGAAAATTCGATCCAAGAGGCCACGTTCCCGGTGTACCACTGTTCGCCAGCTTTTGAAATGTCCTGCTGTCTTATGCTTAGTATAGCTCCGTGGGCACTGTTCATCAACCAGCTCGGCTGTGAAGTTCGGCTGAAAAGCAACACCGTCAACCACGATACGAACATCATTGCACCGAATAGCATCATCATGCCGGTTCATCTGGGGAGTGGGTTCACGCTCGAGATGAACGTTGGCGTAGGCCAAACGATGCAATCGGAAATTATTCTAATCAACGGCACCGAAGCCCCAAAAAAATCTTCCACGGGCGGGCATGTCGTGCTGCCACTAGAGGGAATGATCGAGTTCAGCATCCGGACGGATAGTGGCGTAAGTAGTTTGCATTATTATTGTGTACTGGTACTGGGCTATTACTATTGGGGACATGGTTTTGGTGGACCTGATGTTCATATTGTCCCATGCCAAGAACACATGATCAGCCCATTTGGTGGTCCGTTCATAAGAATAGAACATAAAATCAAAGACTGCCATTTACAATCACATAACTTTTGGCAGCACAATTTATCATGCCTGGCCAGATTGTACTTCATACAAGATTAGTAATAAGAAGGGTTCATTCTATCTGGCTACTATGTCCAACTGGAAGGCGTTGTTAAGAGAAAATTTTATTTGGAACCTTTGCTCACTCATACACACCATCACATCATCATAGCAATCAGGGTCTTCTTGGGGACGTACCTTTACATTTTGGCAGCAGCGCGACGAAAACTGAAATCCGGTTTAACCGCTTTAATTGAATCCTGGAATACCTGAAGTACGCGATCGACCCGCTCGCTCGTAGCATTCTGTCCCATCAGACCAATGCGAAACACCTGACCGGCGGTCGGCCCTAGACCACCACTTATCTCTACTAGATAGGTTTTCATGGCATGCTGTGCTACCTGTAGCCAATCGATACCTTTCGGTACCCGTATCGTTGTCACGGTGGCCAATCGATCCCGCTCGTCAGCGTACAGTTCAAAACCGAGTGCCTGCAGACCGTCGTACAACCGCCGTGCACAGTCTTCATGACGGGTGATTAGCGATTGGAGCGATTCCGCACATGCTAGTGCAATCGCTTCCCGCAAACCGTACAGCAGAGTCGACGAGATGGTGTGATGGTAGCTGAGAAATGGATTAAGAAAAATAGCGGTCGGTTGCAGTTACGCGGCCTCTTTCCCCTCTACTACACTTACATGCGCGGTCTCCCGAAGCATCCCCAGTAATCGCCGATGAGCGCCAGATCCCAGTAGTAGACCTTCACCTTGGTACGCCGTTCCATGTAGCGCTTACTGTCAAGCGCATCGCGATACGCGCAATGGTGGTCCGGTTATCGCACCACATGCCGGTGGGTGGCGATAGAAGAAAAGAACGAAGGGAATGTTTAAAAGGAGGTGGGCGCGTTTGATAACGCGTTCTGCGTTTCTGCACGTCATTGTCTTACACGGCCCGATGATTGAAGGAGATCGGCGTGATGCCGGGCGGTGCACCAAGCACCTTCTGTGATCCCGTATACACCGCATCGATCTCCCAGCGATCCATCTCGAATCGGGTGCCACCGAGCGATGCGACCGTGTCCACGATCAGCAGACAGTTGAACTCGCGGCACAGTGGCCCAACACCCTCCAGCGCCTGCAGCACACCTGTCGACGAGTCACCTTGTGTCAGGAACAATACCGAGGGCTGCGTGGTACGCATGGCTTGGCGCAGTTCCTCCAGAGTAAGCGATTTCCCCGGAGCCGCCTTGACCGTGTGCACATCGGCTCCGTACCGAGAGGCCATATCGGCTGCCCGATCACCCCAGTGGCCGGTATGACCGATCAGGATCACGTCACCATCCTCGAGCAGATTGCACAACGTCGCCTCCATACCACCGTGTCCGGAGGCGCTAAGACAGAAGGTGGCCGCATTGCGCGTCTGGAACAGATAGCGCATCCCCTCCTTAATGTCATCCATGATCTTCAGCGTTTCCGGATGCAGATGACCAAGGATAGGGCGGCTCATCGCTTCCAGTACACGCGCGTGAGCATTAGAGGGGCCTGGCCCCATCAGCAGCTTATCCGGAACGACCAGTGGCTCACGTAGTACCGCCGGGGCACTCACTCGATACTCTTCCATTTTCACTTTTGCACTCCGATCGATCACCGACAAGTAACTTTCACTGCCACCGAAGCACGATCACCGTTCCACGATCACCGTTCCACGATCACCGTTTAACTGAGCACGATCTCGTCACCGTGACCACGTTTTATGGGGTGCGTTTCGTTCGGTTTGCGAAACTCTTCGTTGTTCCTTTCCAAACCAGTTCGTTCGCTCGTCGCTAGAGGAGGTGAATTGACTCGAGTTATCAGTCCAGCGGTCTAGTATGATCAGGGTGCACAGAGGGTGTTTCTCACTCTCCAACACTATCGTGAGAGACAACAGCGCTGATAAGAGCGTCTTTACAAACAATTCAGTTGCGTGCGATAGTCGTGTGGCGGAGTTTCGGGTCCGTGTGGCTCGTATTGTTTGTTTGACGAGCTCTATCCCGAGATGAGCATAAATATTGTTTTCCAGTAAACTGAGTTGCTCGTTTTTCAGGAGCGGCAAGGCGCATTGAAATGTGGAGGATGAGCGCCGATTGACGTCGAAGTATGATGTTGACAAACTCTTTTTTGAAGATCAGATTGTGTTTTCGACTACATGATCCTTCGAATGTACTATAGCTTGACCAACGCTCTATCACACGTTTTGCGTTATCTGCAAGTCCACGCTATTATGTAGCTTTTCAGTGCCGCATGGAGGGGTTCATAGAACTCGAGATGGTTCCCGGTTATCCGCTGCGTGTGTGTAATGCGGTTTTCGCGGTCTGGATACGTCCGTTCTGGTAGGAATAGGTCATGGTTCAGTCTTGGGTTAAGGATAGAACATAGCAGTTCGGAGTTGTATGGCGGAAGTTCGTCAACAATATTGCCTTTTCACATACTTATCAGGCACTACAATGGGCAAATTGGGAACACATGTTGGCTGCAAGATGTTAAAAAACCAACACAACATTCATGAAAACTTCAACAGATCGAATGATACTTGATGATTAACGGAAATTATTGAAAACTTTTCCCCATTCTATCTCTTCTCAAACATAATCCAGATCATGAATCTAGTCTTGAGCTCACTGACGGAGAACAAAATGCGTGTGTTCATCCTGGCCTCCCAATTCGTGGTTACCAACTACTCGAGCATCGATCTGCACTGCTGGTCATTCGCATTGCCATCCAACGAACGGCTCGAACAGTTCAAGATGACCAACTACGGGCAGCCGCATAGCTGCTGTTACAGTCTTCCAAAGAATGATCCAAAGGATCTCAAGTAAGTAAAATCCAATCGAGAAAAGGGAATGTGCAGCTGATGAGCTCACCTCTTCTTGCAGTCCCAAGGGCAGCGTGATAACGATGCTGAGCAACGTTTCGCAGCGCAAAGCGAAACCCAAGCCCGGGGCTAATTTTAACCACTACCTGACGGTGTACGAGCGACGTGAACAGGGTAGTGACTTTTCCGCTCCGATCTACCTTAACAAACCGGTCTCACGGAAGTCGCTAAGCGTTCCGTGCACCACCGGTGGCCACACTTACTATCATCCACTGTCACTGTCGATCGTGACGCACCAAGGCCAATCGTACGTGTCCATCTACGATGATCCGTGTCCGTCGTACGCGATCGAGAATCGGACGGATTTCAACATCTACGTCGCCCAATCGGATACGATACAACCGAATAAGGCAGCGATGGCCGTGCCGGAGGTGATGGAATCCAACTTCACCTGGTATCAGACGGTAAGTCCACGGCAGACCGTCCACTACACTCCACCGACCTTGGACGAACGGTTTCCGGAGCCACAGGAAGCGGAACTGGCGCTCATCTTTGCCTGCGTCAGTGGCAGTGCCATCCGGTGGTCGCATCCAGTGCGAACGGACGAGAACAAGAGCATCTTCCTCAACATTCCACTGTACGGTGAGCTGAAGGTGGCCATTCGGATACGTAACCGTACGACGTTGCTGGTAATTGATTACATCAGTCAGGATTTGGAGTTTTCGGCCAAAGACATACGCACGCGCCTATCAAATCCACTGCGCCCGGCGGAACCACAGTCGATGGTAGACGAAGAAGGGACGAGCAGCGCTAATGGTGTGCCGACGTTCCTAGATGACACTATGAAGCTGCCAGCATCTGGCTCTGGTGCCCAACATTCAACAGCGTTCACCCCATCGGCCGTTGGCGATCGAGCGGTTGAGGTGCAGAGCTACTTCCGATCGCTCATGATCACACTGTTTAATGATCAACCGCAGAAACGATGCCAGAAGCGTGACGTGATATCGTTCAACTTTGACCGCATCGGTATGCGCTTTGAACGACCAGGTTTAGGGGCACGCATGACTGCCACCGAAGGAAGCCAAGTCGTACTGCACTGCATTAATGTGCAGGTGGACAATGAGCTCCATTCGGATGGGGAGTACGACTTTCCGGTTGTATTGTGCAGTGAGGATCATGAGACGAAGCAGCGCAAAGGAACACCGATAGCCGATCTACCGAATCATTACAGGTTGGAGGATCATCTGGAGCAAATGGGTCGTACGGCACTCTGTACGCTCAACTGTGATCTAGCTGTGGATGAGGAGAACCAGCAGCAGTGGTGCAGTATCGAATCCGTTCGTCTGCAGATTCAGCCCATTCGAGCATACATCGAAGACACGTATATCAATGTGCTGGTCGATTATTTGGTCGAATGTATACCGGCCAGTATGGTGTATGAATCGGAAGCGTCATCCAACGTCCGTATCCGGTGTGAACCGGGTGAGGCACTGATTCCGCGTGCCGTGATGCAACAGTCCAGCTACCTGGCGGAACCGATAAAGTTCCGAAGTATTCGTATTGAACCATTGAGCGTACTGCTATCGGTGCACGCCTGTATGCGGCTATATATTGCGCTCGATCACAGCCCGCTTGAGTTCGCAGCGTTTGAGCGTCAGTCGGTACGCACGCTACCGATCAAGTTCGGTAATGCGGTCGGGATGCACTACCTGTCCGGGGCCATCTTTGGTGGTGGCTGGGTAATTGGTTCGCTGGAGATTCTGGGTAGCCCGAGTGGATTGGCTCGCTCGGTGACGAGTGGTCTTCGCGATTTCGTCTCACTCCCCGTCCAGGGACTGTTCCGCGGTCCATGGGGATTCCTGGTCGGTGTGACACAAGGATCGGCCTCACTGATCCGTAACATTACCGCAGGCACGGTCAACTCGGTGACGAAGCTCGCTCAATCGGTATCGCGCAATCTTGACCGGCTTACTCTCGATACGGAGCATGTACAGCGCACGGATGCGCTACGACGGCGACGGCCACAAGGTATGACCGATGGCTTCACGCAGGGTCTTACCGGATTGGGCATCAGCTTGCTCGGTGCGGTCGGTGGTTTGGCGCATCATCCACTGCAGGCGACGAACCCGATCGGGGTAGTAACGGGCATGGGTAAGGGTATTGTCGGTGCCTTCACCAAACCGATCAGTGGTGCAGCCGAGTTAGTGGCTCTCACCGGCCAAGGCATGCTGCATAGTGTGGGATACAATACTTTACCGACGCCCCGGCTTACCTCCCAATCGCTGCAACCTCCGGAACCGATCTCCTATAAGGCACTCTGGGAACCGGATTTTGCCGGCGAAGGTAAGCTTCTATTTACCGTTCAGGCAACACACCTGACCGAGGGTGAGTACCGGCTGGTACTGCTCGCCCTCTATAGGTATGCCCTTACCCTGTACGATGTACACGATTGTCAGATGGTAGAGGTGCTCGACCTTAAGACACTATGCTTCGATACGGACGAGGAAAGCGATGCAACGCGGCTAGTGATCCGGGTACAGCCGAAGCTACCGCCACCGTCCACCTACGATCAGTATCCGATCTCGAGCCGGACGTATGAGTTTGTGCGCGACTCGACGATGCAACTACCACATATTTCCGGCGCGACCCTACCGCTACAGTACTACCAGAAAGCCCAGAAGCCATCGGCGAAAGGAACGACGCTGGCACCCGTGACTACGGCAACAGCAGCTGCAGGATGGCCGCAGCCAACGGAATTACCATTGCTGACGATGGCAGACGGTGCAGACGGTGGTAAGGTGGTAGGGCAAACCGCAGCTGAACAGCAATCATCGGTCGTGATCGAGATGGAATCGGTCGAAGATGGGGATCCCGGAGAGGATACGGTCGGTTTGGTGGCCGATGAGACGAGATCATCAAGCGATCTTGATAGTGGAACGGCGCGATCGCCTGATCGATTGTCCGAAGAGGATGACAGTGAGCGGCGTCTGATTGTGTTCTTGGATGAGAACTGTGTCAAGTACCTGGTCACCTACGTGAATCTACTGCAACGAGCGTTCGAATGCCAGTCAATGGAGAGCTGGAACGATGCAGAAGATTAAGGGTTAAGTGTAGATGGAAGCCCAACATTCCAAACCAATCAGTAACTATTCAAATTATGGGTTAAAATAAAATATTTAAAACATTTTAAACTTGAACCAAGCTCGTGCTGATCGTGATCGTGCATCGTTTTCATCCGAATCATCAACTTTTTATCACTTTGCTTCAGTCTTCTACATATTCTTTTTTGTTTTTTCGTTTTTGTATTTGCATTAAAACATTGCATCTTATTTCCTCGTTTCTTTCTCATTGTAACTTTGTTTTGTGACTGCAGAAAAAAGAGGACAGGAAGAAGCAGCAAGGTCTCACTTACCTAACAGTTTCCACTTACCAACAAGTTTCTCAATGCTCCATTTTAATTACAAATAAGGTAATATTCATGCGAGACATCCAGTTTGTTGTACCGTCGCATTTATTTGTTAATTCAATTCGGAAATCTAAAGAAACACCCGCCAGACCAACCATTTAAAGAATCTTTTTCACTGTTGTCTACGCTATATCATGATATTGTTAGCTTGTTTTAACTCGATCCCCGGCTAAGTTCATTTGCCCTGCTGTTAATGATCACGAGCATTTCTCGCTTTTTCTTCATACACTACTCTACATTTATGGTGTGATGTGAAACGCGGGACGAGTTCATCTAAATATGTTATATTTTCGCTAATTTTAAGTCTTTTTGCAATTGTTTTCGCTCACAAAGTAGTCAGATGAATCCGAGTACCGCTCAGCGACCTACAGGCGGTAGACACGATGATACCCAAAATATGCTGCCGTCCGTTACCTCGCACAATACTATCCTAGCTAATCTTCATGTTGGTCGTCAAAGATTGGTCAATTGTACTTCTTGTAAAGCTACACGGAGACACTTGTGTGTGTCGGGTCAGCTAAAAAAATGCAGCGTTTTCACCAATCATTTGGTCCGGTTTTGGCAGAATGTGTGTACTTTAGGTTTCGATTTTGCACTTTTTCGTTTCAAGGGGATAGGGCATCCTTATCCATAAGGACCACGGAAGATGGAAATGAGTGGAGAAGGTGGGATGGGAAATTTTATACGTAAATCAGTCCTGTCGCCCGACTGCTTGTCACCACGTTGTGTGGTCATCCTATGACGCCTGTCGTGTTCGTTGTGGAGCTGAACGTGCCAGTGATCCAAGGAAGCACGCATTCCGCCAAACGTTGATTCGGTGCTGCTCGCTGGCTCTCCGGCGACGCATTCACAACAGCGTCACAAGCAGAAGCGTTATCGCGACGATAAAGCAGTGACCGAGCAACACGTTCGAGGCCGGTGCACCGTTGGACCATTTCAGACCGGAGAAGTTGATATTGGGGACACTTTGCTCTGCAAAGATCGTAAAATTATAGCCATTAGTACACATGTACAAAGGCTTTGCTATTATAACAAACATAAAAGGCATCCATAGATACAGAGAGATTAAAGTAAAACATAATGCTACTTGGATTCTACTCACACAGAAAAACTTAACAAAAACGGCTAGCTGAACCGTTTCTATCGAAACGGAAAGGTATATTGATGCGTCTGGAGGTAGATAAGTTTGGATTCACAAAGGAAACCTTCACAGAGATACAGGAATAACCGATTCTGGGGGAAAAATCCGAAATAAAAAAGACAAAAAACAATTTGCAGGATAAATGATAATAACGAAAATAGTGAAAGGCTGCGTCCTATCGACTTACCGAACAGATTGACTCTGGCCTCAGCTTGGCCAACCTTGTTCGACGCTTTGCAGATGTAATCACCAAAATGTTCCGCTGCGACCGAGTGTATCTTCACCACCGACGTCGTCACATCGTCCGGCGATCCCGTCTGCGAGATGCTGTACGCACCGCCATTGTGCATCTGATTGCCATTGCGGTACCACGAGATCGACGGTGCCGGGAACGCTTGCACCACACATACCAGCTCGATATCGTAATCGATCGCTTGGGCTACCTTTGGCCGCGGTACGGAAATGACGGGCGCAAACTCCACCTCCAGAGTGATAGCCTTCGTGTCCGGTTTTCCGACACCGTTGTCGGCCAGGCAGTAGTAGGTGCCACGGTCCTCACGCCGCAATCCGTTCAGCCGCAGTTCGTTACCGGCAATTGTTTGGCCACCGATCGGCAGAATAGCACTGTACTCACGCTTCCAGGTGATGGTTGGGCGCGGATATCCTTCGGCCCGGCAAACCAACACCGCATCTTCACCCTCCGCCTTGGTGATGATGTTCGAGTGCTGATTCTCGAGCAGTATTGGCGGATGGCGAACCTGCAACTCCACCGTTTTGGTAATTTTGCTCGTACTGTTCACCTGGATCTGACACTCGTACAGTCCCGCATCGGTGTTCACTATATCGTGGATCTGCGTGAAGAGGATTTTGAGACAAACGATGAAAAGGTTCTTCACATTGCTTACCACAGAAACCTTACCTCAAGCACATAGTTGGCCGTATTGTTCTCCTTGGTGAAGTTGAGAAAGAAACGATCCTCGGTCACCGCCAGCTGCACACCGAGCGAGATAATGTTGCTCTCCTTCGTCCGATCCCGGTTGCTCTTCTGCCAACCGACGATGTAGTTCTTTACGTTGGCGATGGAGCAGTTGAGCGTCACACGATCCCCGGTGTCTTTGATCTGCTCCGGGCTGATAAACACGATGCTGGGGCTGGCCGTTTGCTGTGCGGAGCCTATCAAGGAGGTCAGAACCACAAAAATAGATTAAAAATCTGCACCACACTGAGGACGAGTGTATCTACTACCCATGTCCACCATGCTACCTCCCCATTCATAAGTAGACACAGCAGACGATGGTGATTACTCGGCTACTTACACAGTGTGAGGATGCCAAGCAGCGTAATTAAAGGGAAATTCAATCGAAACCACATCCTGCTGCCCGCTCTACTGCTGCTGAAGTATATGTTTCGCTGTTCGCTGAGCGTACGTGCGCGCGCCTGTGTGTGAGTGCGTATGCGGGTGGACGCGTGTTATCCTGTGTCCCCTACCCTTTGATGCTGGCGTTGCCGAAGAACCTGCTCCTGATGCTGCTGCTGGTGTCACTTACAGCCGTCGGCGTCCGCTCTGCTGCTCCTCGAAAAGATGAGTTTCAACGCGTCGTTGGCCGACTACACGACTGCTGGCTACGCCGTTTTCGTTTCGTTGGCTGAAATCGGCGAGCCGCTTGAATGAGATGAGCGATAAGGCAACAATCGACCCGACACACGACACGACACGGTATCAAACGGCGCACCGAGCGGCAACGAACCAGGAGTTGCAATCAGTAGAATGCGTGAACCAAGCCTCGAGGCCGCTCGAAAATAAAAAGAATCCACCGCAGCAAAAAAAAATCTCCTGACGAACAGAGCGCTTCAGCGGTGGCGAGGACGACTCCGTGATTCGATGCCGACTGCTCGAGGTTCGGGATGGAACTGGACACCCCCGCCAGGTTGAGGCCAACGCTGCCGCCGTCGCCGAGGTATATATTTTACGGCCGATGATGAGCCAGCCAGCCAGGCAAGCAGGGAGATGCTAATGGACACGGAGCAGGCAGCCGCACACGCACACACCCATCGCAAACGAAGGAAAAAGGATGCAGCGGAGGATGTGGCGGCGGATGCTGCGCCTGAGAGATGCTCCGAGAGACATAAGAGAGTGAAAGAGAGAGAGAGCACCAAGAGAGATAGAAAGATGGAAATGGTTGAAATCGGGGAATGCACAGAGATCGTGGTGTAACTATGGATACGAAGCCAGAACGAGAGGAGTTGGGATTTGTTTACTTGACTCTTGTTTTCCACTTTTTCGCCTTCTCTTCACGCTCTCTGTGCGTTGCCGACGAAGGAATGAATGAAAAGTAATAAGTTAACCCATTTCTAGCGTAATTAGCATATTTTAGATTCGAAAATCTCTTTTAATATCATTTAAATTCCAAATTATCTCATATGTGTACACACACACGCGCGCGCGTGCGAGCATACTTCGGAGAAGAGAGTGGAGGCTCGGCCGCTCATCATTCTTCTCAAGCCGACAAACACACCCTCCGCTTCATCGGTGCGATAATAAAAGGGAAAACTGAAAAACCTGTTCTGCCCGACACCTCTTCCGCTTCCCATCCCCAAGCTTCCAGAACCCTCCTAAATGCGGCTCTTTATCCTACATTAGAACCGTGCCGCCAAACTTCCTACTTCCTCCGCAACCACCCAACCCGCCGCTTCACGCTCCCGGCTTCCACGATGTTTTGGTGTTGGTGATGTAACCCGTGGCGGGAACCGGGATTCGTCCTTTTAATTCTCCACCCTCGATACACCGCAACAACACGTAACATTCCCGGCATTCTCGGCGGTGGCTGGAGCGAGTGAGCGAGAATGCAAGATGCATTTGTCCGCCGTCGGTAAAGGTGCCGAACGAGAGGGTAGACGCGCTCATGCAACATCGGACCAACCATTAGAGGAGAAGCCATACGAAGCCATGCACCAGCGCAAACGTGTATGGAGCGGAAAATGGAAAATGATTGAAAGAAATAAAGAAAACTCTAGGGAATCCGAGTTGAGGAGGGGGGAAGCTGCATTATGTTGACATCCGTGGCGTCTGGTGTGCCGTGTCTGGACCGGTGCGTGTGTCGTTACTACTAGCACGAACCGAGATTAGAGGCTTTGGCAGTACTTGAGACACGCCGTCTACATATATAGGTGCTTGCTCGATTGAGGCCCAGCGAACGCCAGACGATGTCTGGCGTTTACAGCTCTTTGCTTCATTAATTATTCCGATTGAAGGCGACAACTAGTACAAGCACTAGGACCGGCTATAAGAGCAGCATCAGACTGGGTACTGGGCTCATGCAATCGGGTCACCAATTCGATTTGTTTCCCCTTGGAATGATCGATGCGTTACCAACCAATGCGTTATAGTCCGTTACAGATGATCTCGCGTATTGTTCCATAAAGTGATATACTACTTCCACTCTCACTAATCTGCGCACATGTTTACTATCCCTAATCTTCGGCTCTGGAGGACGCACATTAAATGGGGAGGATTGCAATAAAAAATCAATCCCACGCCATAAATCAGTTCCGAGGAAAAGTGTCACGAAGAAGATGTCCGCGTAAAAAGCGCCTGCTGCTTGCTTCACTCTGCAGCACACACATGGCTCATGCAGCAGCAGCAGCAGCAGCAGCATAGGAGGATGTAAAGAGAATGGAGCGCGCCATCTTTGCTGGCGCCAGACCATCCGTTCCGGGGAAAGTGCGTTCTTTTCCTGAGATTCTCCACTTCCCGCTTGATGCTGTAACCTTCAAGCGACGCCAGGGCGCTCCATTTTCCATTCGTGCTAGCGAGCCAAAGCAACTGGAGCAACTGGACCGACTCTTTATGATGGCGAAGTGATAAATATAGTTTCATCGGCTCATAAAGCGATCGATGGTCGGGATGGGAAAGATGGACTCTGTTAACACCGCCGCCAATGGTGGTGTTTATGCTGATTAATTTCCATTTTCCAAAATGGCGTAAGACGTCGCAGTACGAAAGCACGTCGGGGTCGAGAAACAGCGACTTACATCATTCCGTTAACTACGTCGTCGAAAGACTGCAAATCATTCTCAAATACGTGGATCGTCTACAATCCCACTGCAAACCAATTAGTAATCCATTCTCCGGAGTCCGTTTTGGGGCGACGAGTGGCGATCGGTGCGAGCTACTACAGCGCTGTCACCGATAATGTTCTGTTTTCCATTTTCCACTCACATCACGCCACCGTTTGCTGGTGGCATGTTGTCATATCATCAGCTAATAGACGTGTCCGGGGCGAAACGGGAAAGGCCGGCTACTAATGCGAAAGGCCGCCCTCGTCCCCTTTCGACGTCCGCATGACCTTGGCCCACGATTGGCCGGGGTGATGGTGCTTACGCTCGTCGTACCATCCGGCAAGAATGTTTCCCACGGCGACGCGGAAAACTCGACCACCCCCGGACGCTCCCCGCACCGAACTCGACTCTGATGCTACCCGCTGATAGATGACGTGTGTGCGTGTGTGTGTGCATGAGAGGGTGTGTTGGGTGTCGTGCCTCGGATAGATCGCTCTACTCCATCCATCCATCCTTTCATCCAGTGGAGGGCAAAAATAGCGTTTCTTTCCATCTCAATCTAACCCTTCCTCTCCGGTCCGGTTTTGCCAAAACGTCGTCGTCGTCGTTCGTCGCTCAGTCATCGGCCAACAGCCATTCCGTTTGACTTATACGCACACACACACACACGCACGTGCATCAACGTTTTTCCCGGACGGCAAATAAACAGTGGCCACAATAGCAGGTCCCACTCCCACCGTCCCGTTTCCCGTTCGCGAAGAGGAAGATGTTGCTTCCGCTTCCGTCGACACTGCCGCACCGTCGTTGCGGCCCTGCGGCCACTCGTGACGTCATTGCCAGAACACCCCCCCATGAGTTTTCACTAGCTGCTGGTAGAGAGACAGACAACCAGACCGAGACAGAGAGAGAGAGAGCGTGAGTACGAAAAAGAGGATAGAGGAGCTACCGCCGAACCGAGGGGACAATGACGCCAACGATGGTTCGGTGGAAATCGGTTCCACACCCAACGCCAACGCAAACTAACCATGCGGCCGCGCACCGTTTTAATGTTTATTTGTTTTTGTAACAAACCATGTAAACGAGCAAGTTTACACCTGTTTTGGGGCCACTAAATGGGAACCATTTGGGTGACATTTTTGCACTACATTTGCCGGGTGACCTACTAGCCGGCTGCACAATGAGCTTTGACTGCCTTTTCAGCTGTTCTGTTTTGCGGTTTGTTATGGCGCGTAATCGTTTGCTAATAGTGGCTTCCGTGTGGACATTAGCAGACACTGGCGGTTACACACGCTTAACATAAACACGTGCGTAAAGCGAAAATTGAGCCAAGTTGGGCACAATAGATCATAGATCATCATTACCATAACAAAGTACTCCCTTCGCGAAACAGAAAAAAAGAGAAAAAAAACATTAAAAGAAGCCAATTCCTTCCCAGCAAATTAGAATTAGACATGGAATTTACTGATATTTCGATGCCAATTTCTTCTTCTATAGCTGAACGTCTGATTTTTATCGACTGATAAAATGTCAAAAACGAATGTTAGTACATATTGTGAACATTTTAAATTATTAAATGATTTGTAATAGCTACACTAACCGCATCTTTTCATTGTTTAGCGTAACAAAGTACCAACATTTTGAAACCTAAAGGCATTTATTACATTGTACAGTAATAGAAAGTATTCTTAAATTAGTGTTCTCTCCCAGAGCGACTTGATCCCCGTTTGGATCGAAGCTCCTAATTCATTACGGCCTACTGATCGAAGTGAGATGTTCGCTGTTTACATCTTTGATGCTGCTGCTATTTCTCCGCACGCGGCTGTAATCGTTCGTTACACAATCGCGGAGTAAACCCTCTCTCATCTTCCAATACACCCGGCATCCCGGCCCCACCAACCCGACCGCGAATGGCTCGAATTCTGATCGATGTAATGCACACAACTAACCAACCGACCAACCATCTGGTTTCTGGCCATGCACCGCACCCGTGTACAGGCCGCACCCTACCTCGCCCACCCGTTCACCCACGGATTCGTTTGGAAGCCGACGGCGCGCGGTGAAACCACCCGCGGACGCGGACGCAAACCGAAGCCGCGAACGCCCGAGAGAACCGAGCAAACCGGGGGTGCCACGGTTTGGCGCGGATTGCTCTGCTCAGTCTTCTATCAGAATTCGCTCCGTTCGGATCGCGGAAAGCGAACCCACCAGCGGGGTGTTCCGTGGCTTCCCATTTAGCCAATCGTTCCGATCGCAATTATCCCGTGCTGGTGCCGTGTCCTACGAGGGTGGCTTTTAATTACTCCGCGTGTGCGCGCGAGCGCGCTTGATCACACACACACTTACGTTCGCGATCGTGCCGTGCACTTTTGTGAGTGATTCGCGCGAAAAAAAAAACCTTGACATTGAAGGAACGCGCGGTGCAGCTGTGCCAAGTGCATCAGCATCTGTCTCGACCGGATCATCGCCACTGGCCCAGTGCAGCGTGTGATCGTTGTGCGTGTGTCGGTTTGGAATTTGGAATCGTAATTTGCTATGGTTGCCGCCAGTGGCCACGACGGTTCTAGATAGATAGAGTCCGAGTTGCGTTTTCTCGGTTGCGGTTCAGTTGCATTCTCTCTAAAGCGTCCGGAAAATTGTTATTCATCGACGCATAGCCGAGTGGAGAGCGGAGAGGATGCTGCAACGACAGCGAAGTAGTAGCCAACGGGACCAACATCGTCGACAGCTGGTGACGATGCTGAGATCGATACTAGGTAAGAGGAAGCAACGAACGGGGAAGGCGGAATGCATCCTTCGACAACGATCGCACCCGGTTTTCATTTAATTAAAACGCATTTTGTCGACCGCCCCGGACCCGGGATTGGAGTGCTTGGTTGGTGTACGATGACGCACAAAACCACGGTCGATGGTAGTTGCGGACGGAATTCCGATGATGATCTCCCGCTAAAGGCCTCGACGACGACGACGACGACTGGCACTGGGTGTGCGATTAAAGGAACGCCACATTCCATGTGTGACCGTGGCCTGTGTATCTGCGCGCATCTGTGATCGATGCTTATATCGTCAACTTGCCAATCGAACCGAATCGTCCGATTCGCTGCCATTCGGTAAGGGGAACGATCGCTAAGGCGTGGCAGCGATAAATTTTCCAAAAAACTGAACCCGAGTTCAAGCTTAGACGACTGATTTTATCCGTCCGGGGGGTTATTTTCGGATGGCGGCGTAGTTTTAGGCAGCCGGGCGTTTGAGTATCGAGTATTTCCTTCCTTCCGCTGCCGTCGTCGACGGTAAATTCAAGTGAGGAGCGAATGGGGGTTGTGGATCCAGAACCAAACCGGGGGCACACATTCTTCTGATCTGAAAACACATGCCCCTTCCAGGAGTTCGTGCGGTTCAAGTGCAAATCGTTTTTCATCTCCCGCAGAGTGTGTGTGTGTGTCTGTGTGTGCCTGTGGTTCTCACTGTCAGATGATAGCTCCAGACCTCTTAGCAGATGATTCTCCTGTTTTTTTAAGTGAAAAATGTTACCTAACATTACATTTTCTCTTTGAACATTCATTCAGAAATTATGCGTCAGTAGGCTTTTGTGCAAATTGTTCGATGATTGTTTCTGTACTCACTAATACACGATAATTATATTCTTGTAACTGCGAATTACTATGGTGACGTCATTTATTGCTTAGAGGAATTGCACGTTCGGAATTGTGCATGTGATAGCACGTTCATTCCTCGACCAGAACAGGAAATGCTGTTAATGATACTCTAGGAAAGGCACATTATTTTGCTTAGAAGGGCAAGAACAAGTATCTCGAAGTAAAGACACATTCACCCTTTAAGAATTAAGGACGTGTAGAATTAAGGACGATCGATGGGGTAAGATTTCGATTTCTTTTCGGTCCATATAATCGGCTAAAGCTCTCTGGTGTACAAATGAATCATTACAGTGTTATTTCAAGATCACCATTCTCGACCTCTTTTCAAGTTAAATTTCCATTTGATTAAAATGTCAAGCACAACCTAATCACACTTCTTAATTCAACACGTTTCATCGATTTTTGGTCGTATGATCGTAAAAAATTTGCCTATTTGAAACAATGCCCTTGACGATTGGTTTGTTGAGGGTTCTACCGAGTTTCTCCGTACTCATTTCAGAATGTCACACACTTTGGATTGCATAATTTTCAAAAATTCCTTTGTTTATCATTTCGTTGGTGCAAGGTAACTTAATACCGAAATTTTCGAACCAAAAACTCTTAAAGAAACTTAAAGGCAGTGCTACGTTTAAAGTGTAACTATTTCAACAGCATTAAACCTGTTCTTTTTTAACATTTTTGAAGCGATAAGAAAGTCTGTAAAACGAAACCAACGAACGAAAGATGTTCACTGAAAAGGAAACATTAAAACCGCCAGATTACGTGCTCTAGCACGATTGAGATTGAGCAAAATCAATTTAGACCACACCGTCTTATCACCAAATGGCACCAGCTGAAATGGAATCACAGCATATACGGTGTTGTCATTAGACATATTTGCCATCTCCAACACACACACACACACATACGCATGCTCGTTAGTGCCCACGATCGATTGGAATCGATTTTTGGACAGAACATGATTTTCCAAAACGATTCGAGAACACTCCAACTCGGTCGGTCGAATCGGACGTTAAAAGTGTATCTACAAAACAACCGGAAGTCGCTGACAGGGCAACCCGCACGTACGTCCTAAGTTCGACTACCTTAAAAGCGAAACGCGACCTCCACTAGTAATCCGGCATGTAGGCGTCAAGAGAGTCAAACATCGAGATGAAACGCTCGCAGTTGTTGGCTCTTGATGTGGTTAGCGGAACACACATACACTCCCGATCCAATCTTGATTGCTTTGAAAACTTTGAGCATTAATTGGCTGCCGCATATTCGAGGGCGCGATGGCGCCCAGCGGTGTCTATCTGTCGATCATCGCCGATCAGATGCCAAATCGAGAAGAGGAAGACCTTCCTGCGCAGTTTCATCGGTTGGATGCGCGAGTACCACTCGTTGGTTCGCCAGAAGAAGAAGCTGGAGCATTATCTTCCAGTAAACACACATATTACCCAGCAAAGTACCCGGAGCTGTTATGTGTTGGTTGATCGAACGTATGAGAATCACGCAGCTGGAGCACAACCATAAATTGTTAGGCCATGTCCAGGGATCTGGCTAGTACCGAAGACCAGCACTCGTTGGTTAAAAAGGGAACTTGAACTTGAAAATGGGCGGCACGGTTTAAGCGAACTTCACGTCCAGCATCCTCCACACACAGCGAGAGCACGCACCAAATCGGGCGTTCGAAGTCGCATTCATTTGAGATCCCACACTCGGACAAGTTTGATAGGCGCGTTGGTGACGGTTGGCGATGCGAATGGAACGATTGGTTAACCTCAAAGTAACTAGGGCAGTCCCTGTGATACTACTTCCTCGGCCATGGTCGGTATCGATGTCGTAATCTGGGAGGCAGTTGTGTCCTTGGGCGCCACTATCGCGATCAAATATCCATCAAATTAACGGCCGTTTCCGGTCGAGGTGTGGTGGGCGCATCCTTGGACAAATGGGCCTTCGGGATGTGTGTGTGGGTTTGGAGTTTCTCTTTGGATAATTTCCCAGCCCTTACACTATCACTCACAGTAACTGGATAAGCAGGACTTTCCTCGAAAGATAACGAACGAGAGAGAGAAAGAGAGAGAGAGAGAGAGAGAGAGAGAGAGAGAGAGAGAGAGAGAGAGAGAGAGAGAGAGTGGCCTCCCTTCCGTCTCTTATCCTCCAAGTGAAGATCAATAAATTTCATCGTCTACTAGCAGCAGCCCGATTGCGTCCGGAAGCGTCCTGTTGCCTGGACGTTCCTTGGTTTGGAGTTCAAAAAACCAGACCCCTCCTAGCTGACTGCTACACGGGCAAACAAGGGCAAACGACAACAAACAAGCCGGATGGTGGGACGAAGCGATCCATGCACAAATACGCCAGCCAGCCAACCAGCACCAGCGTTACCAACAAGCATCGACTTCTAATAGATGACGCCAAGACGAGGAGTTCGTCCACCGCCATATCCGTATCGCGCTTCTATCTCTCTCGCTCTCCCTTACTCTCTCACACTCGTGGTTTTCCTTCTTTTCTTTTTTTTTTGTTGGGGGGGGGGGGCAGCTACGCCACCCACTCGGCAGCGCGACGCTCGGTATGGGATTTTATGGGACCAGAATCTCTGGCGCCATGCCAGTGTCGGAGTCGATCCGCGGTGGCGCGGTGTGGCATGGAATGGGAATGGGAATGGGATGGTTGGCATCAAAGATGAGCTGGGCAGAACCGCGATTCTCACACCCACGCTGCCCGCTGCTGGCATCCTGGCTGGTACGATTAAAGGCCACAACACAAATTCAATTAAATGTCAAATCCACCGTTGACCGAGCAATCCGAGTAATCGTTGAGGTTACCGAGCAACGTGGATATTCTCGGATGACCAACGGTTCCATGACCTCGCAGATGTGGCGCATGATATCACTTGCTAGTCACAGAGCACTCTTCTGGGCTTTGCTCCAATTAATGGGCCACTTCACTGTGTGTAGTGGGTGTGGTGATGCGCGCATCTTCATCATCGGTTAGTTCCGGTGAAGCCAGTAGATTGGCATTACGCTCGGTAGGGCGCGAACGATGCCTATCGCTCAATCGATGCTGTATATAAATTTCCTTGACCTTTCCACGGTGACAGCAAGCGATGGGGCGGTTACGGTGATTATCTTCTTCAGCTGGCAATGGAGTTCTATGGTGAGGTGTTAATCGTTTATAAACCAACGTGCAAATGACATTAATTAATGTTGGTTGGTGATAATTTGTTTCATCTCGAGTGCCTAGACCAGCATCGCGATTTTCTAATCCTCGCGGCATAAAAACAATTGAATCGCACGCACAAAACAATTAATTTACTAACTTGAATGATACCAACACACCATTAATCAGGTTTTGATCAACGATAGTCCCGATATGCTTTATCGATCGATCAGTGCTGCTGGACGTGTGGCGGTGTTCTAGGTGTTGCTTGTGTAAACATGGAACACCATTTATCGTTTCACGATCGTAGATTTCGGAATCGAATTTTTCGAACGCAATATCCAAGAGTGTATCGTGATCGTCGATACGTTTTTTTAATGTAAAAAATAAACAAACGGTGGCTGCATTCCAGTAAGGTTCCGCCAGCCGATGAGAGCAGGAGTGAAAGCAGATGAGGCCAGCTGCAGCATGAGAATAACAGAAGTCGACTGCTGGCTTCGTAACATAATGTAGAGGGCGTTGGTTTTACTAGCTTGAGATTGATACGATAAAGATAAGGAAAAACTGTAATTCGATACCGAAGAATGTCAAACCTTCTTTACATTTCTGTCTATTGGGGCATGGCAACTCCTCGCGTTTAGCGTAAATCTTTTAGCGCCTGAACAACGATTCTAAAATGTGTTTGGCGAACTTAAAAATTATTCTTTGTCCATTCCTCGATCAATATCAGTGTGGCTAAATGGTTACGTTAATCAACTCCATGCTAAACATAGAGCGAAGGCACTCCTTAAGCGGGGAACGAATCACAGTAAGATCCACTAAAATGGAATATACATTATGTCATCTGTGTTTCGTCAACTTTTGTTTCTGACAAGTTGGCACAACTAAACTTAGACCACAATGTTCAAGATGCCGTCAGGACAAACATTCTGAAGAATTTATTTGATTTATTGCTTGCGTTTACAATTAACTAATCAACTCACGGGCCATATTTAGCTACAACCAAAACAAATACACTTGTTTTCGCACCGATTAGGATATGGCCACTTGGCCAGGAATAACGAAAACGTTTGCACAAAGAACAGTCCGTGTGACTCTCAACCCTCGACGGCGATGATGATCTGTCTTCAAGGTGATTATCATTTCCGATCGGTCTATACTTAACGACATAGCGAAGCATAGCCCCAGGCCGCCCGTTGGTGTTTACTAACTTTATGGCCCAGTCTGGAAGAGACGTTCGATGGTCGTGCGACCACCAAGCCACCCACAAATCATCATTCTTCGATCCTCCCCGATCATTAGCTCGTTAATAACGAAATTAGTTTACAATCCATTCCAATCCGGCCGACACGAAAGCCGCAAGAAATATGAACCAGCTCCATCACATTTTCCACGTTTCTTCCCGCGACCACGCTTTAGGCGAGCTTCGTCCTGCGCTGCCCTCTTTCTCTTGCATAAATCATGTTTGCGGTTGTTGGCTACGATAGAGGGGCTTCGATGGAGTAATAGTTCACTGGCTGGATGCCTGGCCGGCTAGTTGACGGCTAAATGGCACACCTTCTCGCTCGTCATATGATACGAGGTGTGGAGCCTTCACATCATCCAATCCATCACCATCACTCCTCGGATCCCTCGGGCGCATAATCTGACGCATAGCGGGTAATGTCGGTTCTAACCACGTCATGTCACGTCATGGTATGGCCTCCTTCGACCTATCGTGCACCGAAACCTGTGCTAATGTGTTTAGAATGATTGACCACTAGAACTAGCCTTTGCTAGTCGATTCCGGGGTCTCTAAAAGCCCCGCTGTGCCGAGGCGAAGTCATTGTTGGGCCAAAGGAAATACCAATAAACACCACATGGCGGTCGGTCGGTGATTATCGGATGCTTTCGACACGTGTGAACGACCCATAGACCACATTCCGGCACCAAGGTGCTGATGGATGATGGAAGCAAAGAGAAAGGAAGGAAGTGACGCAGCTGCACGCTGCGTTGCATGATGCGGCGGTCGGCGTCTGTTTTGTTGCATAACCCCCGGGAACAGGCTGCGCATTGAGGGGAGGTGGGAGTGCTCTACATACACAACTGTTTACCTCTTTGTCTTGATCCGTCCGTTCTTCGCTTCTCACTCACCGGCAGTTGCGGTCATCGTGTTGGCATCGATCGAGCGAACGGCTGCCAACGACGAGTTCAATGGGATCCGGCGTGCCAAATGTCAGCTAAGTCGGGATCGTACACAGGTGAGTCACCAGTGCAGCTCTCTGCGGTCCCTACGACGTCATTCTATTTCCGCTCATCCGTTCTTTTTCACCAACAGATCTTCGAAGGCATGGACAATGTGTTGATGAAGCGACTGCAGGCGCTACGAACGGAGATGCGTACTCGCACATCGACGCAAACGGCCGAACTGGATGCGTATCTGGTTCCGTCTTACGATGAACATCAATCGACGTACCTGATGGAGTCGGACCAGCGGGTTCGCTTCCTGACCGGCTTTACCGGTACCGAGGGTACGGCCGTTGTGCTCCTCCGTTCGGCCGCCTTCTGGGTGAACGAGCGTGACCTGGAGCAGGCCGATCAGGAGCTAAACTGCGCCTGGCGATTGTTCCGGCACGGTGAGCGACCCTCAATGGCCGAGTATTTGATATCGGAACTGACTCCGGAAGCACTGGTCGGTGTCGATCCGCAGCTCTATCCGCACACCATGTGGAAACACCTCGAGGCCGATCTGAGCGCGGACTTTATTCGGTTGGTGCGTGTCCAGCGTAATCTGGTCGATTTGGTGTGGGGCACGAAGCGGCCCGCCCCAAAATCGAACGCTATTCGGGTGCATCCGGTGCGGTTCGCGGGGGAAAGGTGGGATAGTAAGGTGGCTCGGTTGCGCTCGAACTTGACGGCGCTGCGCTGCGATGGTATGATCGTAACGTCACTCACCGAGATTGCGTATCTGCTGAATGTGCGCGGTAGCGATATATCGCATGTGCCCGTCTTTAAGGCGTACCTCCTGGTGACTCATCGGGAACTGCTGCTATACACCAACACGAGCCGGGAGACGCTGAATTTGAAGAACCATCTGAAGACGCACTCGTGCCATAATGAGAACTGTGTGCAGGTGCGCGAGTACGGAGATGTGTGGAGGGATCTGCGGACTATGGCTCAACATTGGCATCGGTTGCTGGTGCCAAGTGGTATCGTCTTTGATACTGGCGCTTCGGAGGCGATTTATTCAATTATACCGCGCAACATTGTCTTCGAGCGAGCGTCACCGATCATCTTCATGCGGGCGCAGAAGAACGAGGGCGAGAAGCAGGGTATGCGCCGGTCGCACATTCGCGATGGTGTGGCCACGTGTGAGGTGCTCAGTCGGTTGGAGGATCGGGTAAGTGCTCGTGGAGTTTCCTTGCAAGTAATAACCATCTACTGTAATCGCTAAACGGCTAGCTGATTGACACATTCGGAACGGCTGATAATTAGTAGCAGCTGATGTTGACGCGAGAATGAGTTGCATAAATCTAGTCTACGGTATCTAGTGCTTCCCTTTTTGAGTTTCAAACGAATCTTCGCTAAGGATAGGATCATCGCTAAGAATGCATAAATATCTTTGCTTATTCTCGTAAATAAGATAACTTTCCCAAAACCGAAGATCGCGTTATCGAAATAATTACGTGTCGCTTAGACAGCTTAGATAGATCTTCAAGATGTAGTGTCCATGTTCTTCCATGGTCCATATCTGAGAAAGTGTACTAGTAACAGCTCCGTTGCATGCTTATCACTTCACAGTTCATCGCTGGCGACCACTTAACGGAACTGTGGCTAGTCCGGGAGATCGATCACGCTCGGAAGATCCAGAACAATTCGGAAGGCATTGCGTTTCCGACCATCGTTGCCTTTGGGAAGCACTCAGCTCTGCCCAATTACATCCCGACGAACCGCACCAACATCGAGATCACCGAGCACGGTACATTGCTGATCGATTCCGGGGGTCAGTACGAGGACGGAACGACGGATGTTTCCCGCACGTTACACCTCGGTGATCCATCACCCGACCAGATCCGAGCCTACACGAACGTACTAAGCGGTATGATCCGGCTGTCAATGCAAACGTTCCCCGAGAACCTGAAACCGGCAGATCTGGATGCGCTGGCCCGCGGTCCAATTTGGGGTTCGATGTATGACTATCCGCACGGAACGGGACATGGTATCGGGTACTATTCGGCAGTTCGTGAGTGTAAGTATCGGAATAACTAGGTTTGATTGCATTGCGTACCTTGTTATGAATGTCTCTTCTTTCTCGCAGCTCCCATTAGCATCTCGTACACGACGAAGCATCGGTTCACCTTCAAAGAGGGATACTTTTTCTCAAACGGTTAGTAAACCCATCGCGGGGTTTTTTTTATCTCCTAAGCTTCATTGCTTGTCTCTGCTTTGCTTTCACAGAACCTGGATACTATAAAACGGGAGAATTCGGAGTCCGATTGGAGAATGTGCTGGAGGTCATAGATACGGGAAAGATTCATCCGACCGGTCACAAGTTCCTCGCCTTCCACGACGTAACGCTGGTGCCGTTTGAACCGAAGCTCATCGATCGTCGATTGCTTAGCGTGCCAGAGGTAAGCCTTGAAGAACATCAACTAACACGGAGCACAGGACTACAGCTACAGACTGTGTGTGTTTACTCCGCAGAAAAAGTGGCTTAATGAGTACAACGCCCGCATCCGGCAGCAGGTTGGCGAAGAGCTGAAGCGCAAGCACAAGATGGATGCCTTCTACTGGATGATGAACAAAACACGCTACGTACCGGAGTACATTAGCGAATCGGACTATAATGGTAGAGCCGTAAGCATGGGCAATCCGTGTGCCATACTGCAACTAATATTACCGATCGTGGTGCTGCTTACAAAGTACGCTATCGCACTGTTTTAAACTCGCTTGTCGCGATCGTCTTCGAGGGTTCCAGAAGTGCCAGATGTCCAATGTCGCCAACTGACAAACCAACCAACCAACCAACCTACCAACCAAACACCGGCCTGTTCCATGTTGGAAGGGACTACACTAAGCAAAACCATTACCATGTTAACCACGTCCTAGGGAGGTTCCCCTGTCCTTCCCCACGTTGATGTCTGCCACGTTGTTCGCTGTGTTAGAGCTTGAAGCTGTAATGCACAATGCACATTATACAACCACATCTCGGTCGCCTATCGGTATGCTATCGAGAATCGAATTACTCATCCGCACAACGGTGAAAGAAGCGCTGTTCAGTGTTAAAATGGCAATAATAATTGTTAGATGTATTTGAGTGAATGGGTGACTAGAAATACCAAGCCGCCACTCGAAAACCAGAAATCGAAACGATGAACAATATTTACAACTCATCCATGTTGTGTCCACCAGCTGGACTATGTAGGAGGTAGCAGGTGTTTCGCTTTGTGAGAAAAGCGATTCTAACGGAAGGTCGGAAGTGAAAAGGTGATATTTTTTATTTATTCTTTGTTTCAACAATCAGGTTCCGATGATGCTATACAGTAGAGAGTAGATTATCGACATAATAATGCAATAAACTAGTCTACAATACTATTTCATCGTGGTTCTTTTGTTTTTGGCGTACAGTTGCTCAATAAAAGACTTGCTTTCCATGACTAGTCTTTTGGGAATATCGAGAATATTGAACGGTCGACCACGTGGGGGCAACGGTTATTCAAATTTCGATGATGCAGCAGCTCGAAGTATTGCTCGAATATTTCTGCTCGACTTTTCTCTTGTCAAAACAAAATAAACAAGTCTCGCAAAACAACTTTAGGATTTTGTGATTTCCAGCGTTTTAAGAATCCGGAATCTCTCTAAAAAGTGGGAAATCCTTATTTCACGGATAGTCAGTTCACGGATAAACGGAAATGATTTGTGTTTAGGGTACACCACGTGAATTGTAGCTGCGGATTGTGAACGTTTAGCCACGTAGCGACACCGGCTGCAGGATGCCGAAAAAGATGGGAATCAACCCGAAAGCCGCCGAGGCCCGGGAACGGAAGGCGGATGCCAAGAAAGCCGCGACCGAGAAGGCGGCCAAGGCTGCCGAAGATGCCCTCTGGGTGGACGACGACAAGCAGTTAGCGAAGAAAAAGAAACAAAAGGTAGCTCAACCGACCGATTGCGGATGAATTGAATATAAAGTGGATTCTTCGTTTCTTCGCAGGAGGAGGAAGACCGCCGTAAAGCGGAAGCCGCACGGAAGAAGGCAGAAACGAAGGCACTGCTCGAGCAGGAGATGAACTCCATCAAGACAACGGCCAAGGTGTCGGTACAGAAGATTACGCGGTCGCAGATCGATGCCGAGGTCGAGAAGCGTAACCGTGCGATTGAAACGCTAAGCTCTCACCCGCCCAAGACCATCGCAGAACCGAAGGTGGCACCGTTGGAGGAAAACCTTAACCGGGTGATGGCCGATACGGAGGTAGCCCAAACCATCGATCAGGCGATCGCGGTGCTGAGCGTGAGCGGGGAAGGTGGTACCGATCGACATCCCGAGAAGCGTATGAAGGCCGCGTACAAGGCGTACGAGGAGGAGCAACTGGTGCGACTGAAGCAGGAGTATCCCTCGCTGAAGCTCTCGCAGCTGAAGCAGATGATCTTCAAGAACTGGCAGAAGGCACCGGAGAATCCAATGAACCAAATCTGAACACCCCGCGGCCGGTGTCCGGTACAGGTGTGATTGTGTGATGAACTATACTTCGCGGTGCTGTGCTGTGCGCCAGTGCAATCAACGTCGAGTCACAATTTTCATTCTCCGAGCTCAAGAAATCCATTGTTTCATTGCGAAATGGTAAGCAGGCGCTGCTCTTATCCGATGGCACTGCCTGTGCTGCGGTCCCGTACCAACGAGAGGGCAGCGTTTGTGCTCGAAATGATCTAAATAAACCGTGAACTGCAAGTCTAAGACTTATGGTACATTTTGTCATCTGAATGCTGTCTTAAGAAATTGCCACATGCCATTCTTCATAAATTATTTTATTGTTTCTCTTTTATCTCGCTTTCTTACAGAAATACGCACGACCGCTTGTACGGTACGCATGTCCTACAAAATTATTATCAAAGCAGCTCTTACTGGCTAATGAAGAACCGGCAGCCGTGTCGAGCGGTTCCATCGCATGCGCGATCCAGCTCACCACATGCTATTTTGAATTCCCAAAACACCCTAATACACTACCACTCTCTCTCTGTTTCTCTACACTACTGTCTACATGTCTTCCCATCTAGGGTAGTCATTCCCATACCCGATGGTGAATCTGCTTGGTTTAATATCTCTACACGACGTGCTTCAATGTTCTCGCGGACGAGCTTAATGTCTCTTTCCCTTAAGGCATAGCCCATTCAATACGCTATACGGCTAATTTAAATAAATAAATAAATTAAATCGCAGCAGTCTAGCAGCGCGACCTAAGAAGGCTGCAGACGACGTTCGATGCACTACAACCACGTATTTCTACGATTCTCCTACTGCCACGTGGTGCACTATCGCCCTTCGACTGTTCCTGTGTGTATGTGTATGTCGGCGGAAAATTCGGATTCTTCCGGGAGGGGAGGTACATCTTCTACCTTCGTCCATCGTTTATCAAGTATCCAATATTAAGCCCACCAGAGCGCTATATCTTGCTTGTCTCTACACTTCTACATTGCATTTTGCTTCTGGCGTCGTCCTTTCTTATGACTGTCGTTCGCAGGCGTTTTTGCAGCCCAGTGGAATCCGTCCGTTGACTAGCACGGTGCAGGATGCACCCCAAACGTGCCCCAAACCCCTCTTTTCCATCTTCACTGGAACCACGAACGGATGCTGGCCGCCCCGTACCGCGTTAGCTTAACATTAGATACTCAAGATTCGGTTTTCGCTGCGTCGGCGTTGATAGTGTGTCTGTCCAGTGTGCGGGATGGTCTATTGCCATGAGATGTGCCTGTGTAAGGGTTGTTAGAGTATTTGAATACCATGAATCTTCCATTGCAGAAGCGGAAGTGTACGAGTCAGTGACCTCCCTTTTTGGGAGGAAATTAGTACCTTGCTAAACTTCACATTGACCGGCTTATGTCCGGTTCGGAGGCCCTCCACTACCCCTCACGTCGTCGCTTTCGTCGTGCTGCTACCGGCCACAGCGCTGGTCGTCGTCTCATCTACCAATGCCGTGCTTGCACTGGCCTTCTCGGTGCTGCTGCTCTCCGCATCGATTGTCACCTTACTGCTGCGGCTCTCGCCAACCGCGGCCGCTCGCTGCTCGCTGCTACCACCAGTCATGTTCGTCTCATCGCTCATCGTCACATCGTCCAGCTCGCCACCATCCTCATCCTCGTAGTCCTTGGTGAACTGATCGAAAAATGCCTCCAAATCGAGGTCCATGGCCGGTTCGGAATGTTCTTCCGGTTCCGGTGACTTCTTCACCGCCGACGACGCCACCGTGGCCAGTTTACTGTCCTTTGTCACCAACTGTAGCTTCGTCGCAAGCGGTCGTTCCGTTTCCGTCGTTGGCTGCTCCGGGGCCGAATGTTGCTCCCCTTGCGTCGCTGCATCATCGACCGCAAACAGATCCGCAAGACTCGATCGCTGTGGATCCGGGTTCTGCTGCTCGCTCAGCTTAATGTCCGCACCGTAGATCGGCCGGAAGCCACCCTGCAGTTCCGGTTGGAAGCTATTCGGATCGAACGAGGACGGTGTCACGATCGACGCTTTCTGATGACCTTCGGCACCCTGTTCCTGATCCCTTTCCTCCTCTTCCGCTCCGGTCGATGAAGTGTCCGATCGATCGATCGTATTCTGTAGCTCACCAGCACCTAGTGCCGCCGCTACCGGTTCCAGCCCGACAAGCTTCGTCGCGACCGGTGCTGCCGCCGGTTTGCTGGGGTTTTGCTGAAGCTGCATGGCCTGCTGCAACGGCGAGGACGTCACAACCGCCCAACCCTCGTACGGGTTGGTTACCTTAACCGGATCGAGACTAATGCTAGCCTGGAACGGTGCCTGGAAGCTCTGTTCGTACCGTCGCGATGGATTACCGAACTCGTCCACATCGTCAATCCGCAGATGGGACACCTCGGTTTGCGTTTCACCGTACACCGAGTAGTACGGATAGCTATTGGCCCCAGCACCGTTGGCCGGCTTGTTGTAGCGCATGTTGTTCGCCCCGGTTCGATCCGGTACACTCGGTGATTCGGTCGGTGTGTAGGCGATCGCGATCGGTGTGCTATCTCCCGAGGCACCGTTGACCTGCTGCAGTCCGTGGAAACGTTGCAGTTTGCTTGAAATCAAATCCTGATCATCCTGGTGCGCCTGCAGCTGCTGCTGCTGCTGCTGGCCACCCGTCGGTTCCTCGCCCAGATTGTACTCCGAGGTGAGCGCGGCGCCATCGGAAAGATCTTGCGCTGGCGCCTGGTGATGATGATCGCCGAGTGTCTGCTGCGTCAACGCGAACGGATCCGGTTTCTCCAGGCTGTAGGGGAAGTTGGGCTTCGGTGCATGCCCACCATGACGGTTCTTGTGCTTGGCCCCGAGGATCGGTTCCTGTTCGAAGTGGGACGCGATCGAGAACGGTGTGTTCTGGTACTCGGTGCCCGGGCTGATGATCATCGGTGGTGGCTGCTGACCGATCAGTGCATCGGTTGCCGCGTGTTGAGGTCGCACACCACCCGCCGTACTCTTGACCGGATACACGACGTACACGGGTCGATCCTTGCTCTCGGATTGTGCCGTTGCCATCGGATGGGCCGATCGAAGGGCTGGTGGTGGTGCTTGTGGTGATGCAGACGATGCGGCACCAACGAACGGCAAGCTCTCCGGTTGCTCACCGGTCTCTCCGGCCGGTCCAGCCGCCTGCTGGAACCCGTTCGGACCGTTGGCCGTCGATTGTTTCTTGGACTGCAGCATCTGGAGTGTAACGACGGGTTCGAGCTTGGGCCGCTGCTGGTTCAGTTCGTCCCGCAGGATGTTCTTCAGGATCTGCGGTGGATTACGGTGGAACTCGTTGTCCTCGAGCGGTTCGTTCGGTTGCTCGGACACTCCGTTGACCTGCGGTGGTGGTTGCGGTGACGATGCTCCGCTTGTGGCTGGTGATGCTGGAGGAGGCGGAGGAGGAGGCTGTAGACGTGGCGGTTGAATGTTGTAGACACGATCCTTGATCATGGCCGGTGGCTGTGGTGGTAGGCGGTAATAGCGGCGATTCTCCAGTTCCGCTGATGCCACCGGTGGTCCTCCCGTCGGTAGCCGACTGGGTGACGATGGACCGAGCCGGGTCATGATGCGTGTCGGTGGTGCCGGTATCCGGAACGTCGAACCAGGCGGTTTACGCAGTGCCGGAGGACCCGTCTTGACGAGCATACCCGTGGCCGGAACGCGGTACGTACCGGGTTCCTTCAGATACGGTCCATGACCGTGCGATATCTTGGCGTTCGGACGGAACTGGGGCAGTATGTTCGGTAGCTGAAGCGTTGGCCGTACGCGATCACCACCACCACTCGGATACGTTGGACGACGTTGGATCTCGCTGTAACGGAATGGTGGTCCTTGCGATGGGACCGGTGGCCGCGGTGGACGCTGCATACCCGGACCACCCGTCGATTGCTGTACCGGTGGTGTCAGTTGCTCCGGCAAATCGGCCGGATAGTTCGGGTTCGGTGCGATGTTTAGCTCATTCCGGTTGAGCGTCTCGGCCGGTGGCGACGGTGAATCGAACACGATCCGATTGGACACCTCGTGCAACGTACTGCCCGTCTCCAGATCAACGGAGGACGACGAGGAAGACGCCGAAGAGGACGAAGCTGGTGGGAATACGACCGACATCTGGTCCGGTCCCCGGACCGGTGCCGAATGCCCGTTCGGTGGCAACACCTCACTCTTGTGCGTTCCACTGATGATCGGTGCGTTGTCGTACTGATCATCCGATTCGCTCGGGAACCGGACGCTCGTCGTCTTGATGATGTCCTGGGGTTTCACCTGAACACTCACCGAAGCGGATCCCACAATGGCGGCCTGTTCGTTCGGTTCGTCGAGCACCTGTCCCATCTGGTACGATGGCCTCGGCGCACTGAGCGCTGCCGCCGACGCACCAGCCTGCATCGAATCCTGCGATACCGAACCGACAAAGTGTCCCCCACCAAGACCGTCACCGACGTGGCCGACGCTACCGCTGTTGCTGGCGCTGCTACTGCTTCCAACGGATTGATGCGATCCCAGCACAAACGTAGCCGAGTGTTGGTTTGGACTGATGACAACGTTGTTCATGCTCGGCACCGAACCGAACTTGACCACATTCATCTGCTGCGGTGGCTGAACCTCATAGCGAACGTACTGGCCACCACCGGCTGCACCATCCATTACCTGCGGTGGAAGCTGTGGACGATGACCGTTCGGTTGTTGGACTGGATATTGACCGTACTGCGGTGGTGGTGGTGGTGGTGGTGGTCGCATTGGAACTGACGCACCGGAGAACGGTGGTGGCGGTTGGTGTACCTCGTAGCGGACGTACTGATCGGACAGATCGATCGATTGTTCAATCTTTGGTCCTCCCGGTGTCGTTCGGTGGTAGGCCGCATCGTCCAACAATACGATCGTAGGCGCTGGTGTCGTCGTTGTCGTTGGCGCCTCATCGTCCTCCTCGACCGTCTCGACACGATTGTTCTCCGCAGCCTGCTGTGATTCGAGACGTTTCTTCTGCTCGAGCGTACTGAAGATATCCGACAGGGACATGATGGCCGGATTCTTCGGCAATTCGATCGATTGACCGCCAAACTGTTGCTGCTGGTGTTGCTGTTGGCTTGGATGAGGCGTTGGCATACGGCGGAACGGCGCTGGCCGTGAACCCTCGTACTTGAGCGCCGGCATCGTAAACTTGATCTTCGATCCACCGGAAAGTTGTTGCTGTTGCTGTTCGATCGAGTCGTCCACGAAGCGAACGGGATTGGCAGGTGGTGTGGAAGTAGGTGCTGCGGTGGTCGTGGTCGTCGTCGACGTCGTTGTGCTCGTTGTCGTTGGCCAGTGTGGTCGCACCGAGGGTGAATAGTAGGTCGAGGAGCGCATCGGTGTCGATGGTGCGCGTTCAGTCGTCGTTGTCGTTGGTCCTGGCAATGCGAGCGTCGAGGGAAGGAAGAACTTCTTCCTCGTCTGTTCCGATGTCTCCAGATACTTGTTCTTGATCGTGCTCTTGTAAGGGTAGCGCGTAAACAGTTGCTGCTTCTGCGGATTCACCGTACTCGACGCTGGTCCTTCCGTCGTCGTTATCGGAGCTTCCGTCGTTGTCGTCGTCGTCGTCGTTGTGCTCGTTGTCGTCGTACTCGACGTCGTGATTGGACGTCCAGATGTGACGGGATAGGTATAGGTAGGTCCTCCGCCCGGTCGACCGACTGGACTGTACTGAGGACGGTTAAAGAAGTGCTTCGTCGATGCCGCCGGTGCACCCGTGGTCGTTGTCGCGTGTGTCGTCGTCGAGGCTGGCGTTGTGGCCGACGTAGCGGCCACAATGTGCGTCAACGTTTGGTCGCGATGGTTCGAGGAGGAGCCCTTGTTGTTGATACCCTGATACTTCAGATTCGCGTACGAACTCGAGATGGAGACAAAGTTCTCCGGTGAGTACATTTTGGGCAGGTTCAGGAAATCGTGGAAATTGGGCGTCGAATGGTGTACGATCACGTCCTTCTTATCGCTCACGTAGCTTTCCTTGGTGGACGCACCGAACGGTAACTTGCTGCCGTACAGTCCCGCCAGTCCACCACCATCACCGCCGCGATCGTCCGTCGGCAGCTGGTTGACCGTTTTCTTGTGGTTGAAATCGATCGCACCGGTCGATGGATCACGCTCGACGTAGAACGGTTTGCCATCGTTGAACACGTCCGAGGGGAGGAGCTGTACCGCGTGACCAGGGCCTAGCTGTAGCTCCTCGTCCACGTTCGATTCCTCTGCAATCAGATCCTCCAGATCATCGTCGAAGTTGTAGGCACGGGCCCTATCGCTCGTGGTGGTAGCGATGGCGAGCAGCACCACCAACCAGAGCCTCCTCGGCACGACGAAGTCCCTCCGTTGGTTCATCTTTCGAGGCTGTTGACTGTAGTTGCGGCAGCTGCTGCTGCTCCTGGTGCTGGTGATGCTGGAAATGGATGATAAGAGGAATCAACTTTAGTTAAAGCATCAAACAATCCAATCCTCTAATCAAGTGCGCTATTCATCTTTCGCTCTTTCTGTCTCTCTCCCTCTCACTCTTTCTCTCTTTCTCTAGAGAAATCAAACTGGAAATCCTCCGAACGCTTTTCTGCCAAATTCCAATTAGTCGAACGCACAGCTTCCGCACATTAGTCGGTGATCATTGTTCGCGATTTCACCACCAGGCCAGGCGGCCAGACCTCTAAAGACCCGGAAACCAAATTTACATGCCCCCCTCCCAGCTCTCTATGCTCGTACACGCCTCCACCCTCGTCGACACCCACTGGATGGCACTTTTCGCTTTCACATAAACCACGACGCACGCAGCCGCACCAGAAGATGATGATGATGATGATGTTGCGGAGCGGACCATTAGCACGGCCCGCCATTGAAAGGGAAATTCGAACATTGACGATGCGTTCAATCAGTATCGAATACGACCACACACACACATACACACACGGACGCTAATCACGATCACGGCCGTCAATTGGCTCGCCACGAGGGTAATCGAGCGCCAGATCAATTGCGTGAAAATGTGCGACAGACCACGGCTCGACGCTTTCCATTCGGTGGTTGCTGCGGTGGCGGCACCACGGGTTTTCCCTTTCCACGAAATTGTCCACCTCCCCGTTTCCTCTCTCTCTCTCTCCAGTGTTATCGTTTCCGAGAGTCGTCAGTCAAACAATCAGCGGCAGACTGGACTAATTGTGGTGCCAGCAACACGCATTCGCCCCGCGAGAGCAAATGAAAAGTGAAAGAAAGGCACACAATGGTTTTCTCCCGGGGTCTGAGAACTACCACGACGACGACGACGACGATGATGAACCTCACGCGAGGCCATGATGAATGTAAAGAAGCTGAGTGCCAAAGAAGTGGGAAAAAAACACGGACTTTTGAAGTGAGTTGCAGCATAATTTGCATAAATCCCTTACCGTGCAATCGATCAATCGAACCCGGGAATTGGCGATACCTCCCGCGCCGGGGCGGGAGGACAACTACGTCATCGCGATCTACCGTTCGGTAACCTGCTAACCGAGTTCCGAAAAGAATGAAGGGCCTCACGTCACGGCGATGGCGGTGGAACGCACGTGGAATAGTAAACCCGGCCGAAGAACATCGATTAGGACGTTGACGGACAGCTGACACCTGACGCGGCATCATCGTCAACGATCATCGATCCGCGATGCCCCCCGGGTGGTGTTGGCCGCAAGGAGACCTCGTTCTCCGGTGGCCAAAAACCGATTCGTGGCGCAGCATAATATGTTAATTGGGCGGGTCTGTCCCGGCAGCGGTGCGTCCGTGCGGTGGTATTTGGGTGGCGAACGTGACGAATTTGGGAAAGCCGCCCCAAGCGGCCACACCAGGTTCGGTTAGCGGTAAATATGAAATCGATATTTCTATTTGGCAAATTCCGCGTGCAGGATGGGTTGCGGGAGGATGTAACGTTCGCTCTGTCCACTAGCGACAGTGCGGGAGGTGACCTCCTTCCGCTCGAGAACTGTTTGTACGGAGCGTTGTGGCTACTTTGGAAGGCATTCCAATGTGAAGAAGGTCTTTCTCGGGGGGGTTGAGGTGTGGTATGTCGATACGAGGTGGTACGACAACGAACAGCCCACTATTTGTCGCGAAGAATCGCGAGTGAAAGCTACACTCCCCTCGATCACGGCGTGGCAAAAGAAGGAGGGTGAAGTATTGAAGGTGTCAATTAAGTTAACGCCTTTCGTTTGCGTATTCTGCTTGGAGAAATGATGAAGATTCTTCATAAGGTCATTAGGAAGGTTGCGTTGAAAGGATTTGTGAGGATTTTGAAGGTCACAAATGGTAGAAAGTTAGGATAGGAACAAACAGCACTAAGTGGTTGTGAAAGTGAAGCAACTGATAGCTGATTCAAGAATTTTGAAAAAAATATCATACCACTAAACAGATGTTTCGAGCGGGCCGTGAGATGTCTTCTTGGAATTAAATTACCTCGTTGATTTGTTAATTAACTTTTGAGAACAAAAATTTGGAAACGAAGCCAGCATGAGATGTGATAGAACTCGTCGCTTATCGTAATTTAAGCGTTTACGAATTGCCAATCCATAACTAACAGAAATGTAGGGCTAACGGCTTGTTCGTTCTTATATATGGTTAAAAAAAACTAACGGAAGAGTTAAGAAAACTTTGACCATTAGAATTTTGATTCGAACTTCGACTATCAGTTGAAATTTCACAATGAAAAGTAGGCTGTGAGATCTAATATTGTCAAAATACTCATAAAATACTATATTTGGAACAGATACTGATTAATAGATAATTTTTTCAAATGAAAAATAGATTCATAACATGCTGAAACATCGAACACATATACTCCAAGCACTAATTGATTGAATCCAAGATTCTATTCTCTTGCTGCTTGCCTACGAAGAGGTCACGAAATGATCGACGTTCCCTCGTCTACCGTGTAGACAAAATACTGAAATTCCGGCCCCGAAATAGGTCCCGAAATGGATCTAGCTTCCAGGCCAATTCTTTTCCCACGAAAAGAAACCCCGAACGGTAAGCTCGCCCGAGCAGAGAAAGATGTCAATCCGCTCCATGAATCCTCTAATTAATCCCCTCCCCAAGGAAGTGATTTCCAGCTTCAGGCACCGCATCACCGTTTATCTAAACGGCCGGAAGAGCACCGGCACTCTGTCTCGGGAAACATAAATAATCCCCACACAAGAAGGAGAGCGATGTCGAATCCAGAAGAGGCATATTTCCGGAGAATCCCCACCGGGAATCGAACCTTCTACTAGACGCACCTGACGTACCCTAATGAATTCACGGCTACGGCCACGGTATCAATGCACTACGCCACCATCATCCACGTCATCCACGTCATCCGCATCATCATCATCATGATCGTTTGGACACCCTCCAATTACTATTCCTAACAGCGGATCGCGGCGAGAAACGATGCTCCGGTTTCACTGCGTACGCATGTCTGTGTTTGTGTGGTTTTCGGCTCGGTATTCGGACTTCCTGTTGAACCGTCCACCGTCCATGTTCGGCGCTCAACTGGGTCAAGCGAAAGAGTTGCTGCGCCCGGTTGACGGCTGATATGATGACCGTTTTCCCCTCGGTCCAAAACGTTTGCAGAGATGGAGGAGGAGAAGTAAAAGACCAGCAACGGGTAGGAGGAGGGTAGGGATTGCATTACCATTTGGCCCGGAATCGAGACTCGCTCCGACGACGACAACGACGACGACGCCGACACCGTCCGCTGCGAATCGAAAGTTGACTGACCATCGTTTAGTGCCCGGGCGATGATTACGCACCGAGCAACTGAGCAAGATGGCGACCGAATGAGCGAGCGAGCGATGATCACTTGATCAGTGAAGATGCGTGACGATCGCAGGTTTCCCTAAACTTCCACCGCACTGAACCGGATCGTGGACCGTGAACCGCAGCCGCGGATCGGATCGCCATCGGTGCGCTTCGGTGTCCGGTTCGGGCTTTCGATTCTGAGATGAGATGTTGATGGAGCGAGCGCGATCGCTCGATCATCGCTCGTTGGTGAGACGCGCTTGTGGCTTTCCCGTCGTGAAAGCATGAAATGGGTCAAGGTGAACCATCATCGCGCTGGCCATCTTGCCGTTGCTGGATGGCTTCGTGATGACGTCCATCCGGCCGTTGGATCGAGGTAGATCAAGGTTCACTCCAAAGGAACGGACGTGAAAGCCTCCTCTCCCTCGCTGGAGTTGATGCCTTGGCACAATGGAATAAACATTTTTATTGGGATTCCAGCCAAGGGCCGGCCTGATAGAACCGGTTTTTACCAAATGGTTCTCCCTGATTAGCGGCCGCCATCATCGGAGCAGCAGCAGCAGCAGCGGCCCTTCTAGGAGAAGTTGTTGTCGAGTGAAAGTTGTGACTCCTGCAGACAGCGTTCTCGGTTCTAGGTTACTGACGCTGCAGCATCATCATCGAAAACTCGTTTCCTTGCCGTGTCCCGGCGGCAGAACAACGTCCAGAACGGCGTTGTTTTCACTTTTCATCTCGTGATCCCTTGAGCTCCCTGAGGTCATTCGCTTCGCGTTGGCCACAATACAAAAACCAAAACTGATTCCAAGCACCTTCGAGGATGATCGACGAAATCACCCCCCCCCCCCCCACTGACCACCTTCCCACTACCTCTACCCTCCTCGCTTTCGCGCACAACACGCAATCCCACGAACGAATCTCCTCTCGTGTTCCGTGATTCTGATTATCGCGGTGAAAGTTTCCATCCATCTCGGCATCGTCGGAGTGTTGAGTGCTGAGAATCTGAGAAGAGAAGATGCGGAATGTACGACGAGTACGGGTGGCGTGCGAAGCTGGCTGGATGCCTGCCTGACTGCCTGTAATTTCCGCCTCGTCCATCCATTTGTTTAACCATTTTCGGATGGTGTGCGGCGCTCCGGTAGTCTGGGTTATCGCGGTTTGCATCTCGCGCTTTCTCGCCCACCCGAGCTCATCAGACCGCTCGAGGGGTTAGGTCATTGCGATTGGAATGCGATGGTTGGCCCCGCTCGACTCGAGGTGGAGCTCGAATCTCGCTACTACAAATGACACACCAAGACGGGGCTGGTTGTGTCGTTAGTGGACGTATCACACACTCAGTCTGATCGACTTGTGGTAGAGTGAAATGCTGAGAATTGAATGGCGTTGGATGGAGCCTAGCGGCGTAATGAGTATGCACGAAACAACTACTATAACGAGGTGCAGCAGCAGCGCAGTTTTTGGGTAATTGCTACGTTAAGCGAAGCAACGGACTAAGCAGAACCCTAACGAGCAGCTCTAATCGGAGTTGATTCCAATGGGTTTCACTTTTTCATTATTCGACGTAGGTTAGTTAGGAAGCTTGGAACGGTGGAATGCAAAGTAAGGGAGGGCACTTCTTGAGAACGTTTTTCTCGTTTTTCATTTCCCCTTGGATTCGGTTGGTGGTTGATTAGATCAGAGGTAATTGAAGTTGATGGTATTTTCCCTCACCATTCCCTCTTCAATCGTAGTTAAAGCGAAGAATAAATTGATGTTCTTGTTACAGTTCTCAGAAGGATCGAATCAAGCAATTCTTAATGCCTGAGAAGTGAAGGTTAAACCTGGAAGCATTTTGTGTCTATGGCAGAAAAAAATTAATCTGTCTGTGAGCAGCAAAAGCAGACAGTCTCAAAATGCTCAACATTTGCATAGATTGTTGTGTATTAGTTGTTGATGTCCATAGTATCAAATGATGATAAATGATTCAGCTGGATTACTCTTTTTTCAGAGAGGAAGCTAATCAAATGTCTAAACTAAATCAAATGTCTAAATTCAAACAATTATACAATTAGCAATGCAATGGAAAATGTTTAAAATCGTAGTTTCGCAAATGCAATGTTAAGCAGCACGCCAATGTTCAATGTTTAGCTCTACCAAGACTTTGAGGGTTGGGCCATGACGTGTTTAACCATTCCAACTAAATTATTAAATATTCAAAAGAACTATTAAATAACTAGTCTTTTGAACCGGCTCGGTGGTCGCAGTACTCTTTATAACAATGGGGCATCCTTTCGCCAATTAGTGTATTCATAGTTCATAAATCCCTCTTCGAATGATACAAATGGGACAATGCTCTGGAAATTGGAATGATTTTTATTCAGAAATGTTGTCTTAATCAAGATCAAGTTATTAACAGAAAGCAGCAATCCATGAAATATGACTCTTCGATGATCCACACAATCACCGAAAATCATGCACCACGCATCGTGGACAAAGCAAACCAAAACAAGCGATCACAACCAAGCCACGTGAGATGAATCGATACATTCCAATGTTGCCCTTCGAGACGTTCGGTAGCACTTTCTTCTCTTCCGCGATCTGCACTCATTCAACCCGACCCGATACGTGGCCATCCAGGTAGCTCCCCCCGCCAGGCTGTGTCGTCAATTGATCTACACGCAGCGGCTACCGCGATAAACCAGCTGCGCGCATGATCTACACCCGTGTCCCCGGCGATGCTCCACTTGCACCGCTTCGCTCGAGCCGCTTTTCATTTTCTATCGAAGAATCTGGACAAACACGGCCGCAACCGACCGACCGACGACCGGGCCCACGCTTTCGCGTTCATTGCTTCAATGAAAATGAAAGACTTGAACCGGACGAACGTGACGAACCCGGAACCGAACCGAAAGCATGTCGTGCACGCTATGGCGCTCCATGATGCCCAGCCCATGGTGCACTAAATAAGGCGCTAAAGGGCCCGGCAAGCCCGACTCCCGACGATGTGACCAACATTTCTCCAACGATGACGCCGACGACGACGGTCTTCGGCGGCCAAAGAAGGGAATAAAAACCTGTGAAGCGGGAGAGTAAGTGAGCGAGCGAGCGAGCGACCGGAACCTGCATTACGCTGCGCGCCGGACTCGCTTGTTGCGGCCGGGTTTGCGGCCATTGAAACTAGTTCATCCTATTCCGATTTGCTTGTTTTGCTACGTTTTGTTTATGATAGTTATTACTGCCCTTCCGCCGTTGCTGCCGTTGCTGCCGTTGCGATTCGAGGCCGCCGCTAAAACACCTGGTGCTCGTCTTGAACTGGAGTGGTTTTAAATGCACGATCTGCGCCGTTCCATGAAGCAAATCTCTCCCTTTCTCTCTCTCTTTTTCGCCTGTTTGTCATGGTGGCTTCCGGTGAAGTGGCGAGGGCGAACGGAGAAGGGCTAGAGACCCTTGAGAAGCAGATTTAGTAGCGGATTAATGTGCGCTCCGAGTTGAAATCGGATTGAAATGAAAGGAAAGGCAAGCTTTTGTAGATCTCCAGAATCGTCAACCTGGACGATGGCTTTGTCCTAACCACAGACCCACTGTCAGTGCAAAGCATCTGCAGCACTTCGTACGGCTGGATGCACAACCGTGACAGACACTCCATCACCACGTTAATTGTTTAAACGCCGAGCGGGATTACAAAAACCAGGCACCAGCAGCGACATCCATTGTTATCCGTATGACGTTGCGGGTAGACATTACAGTAGATCATCTGCGTCATCATCATTTTGACAACCCCTCAAGCGGTCTTGTCATGACACGATGTCGCCACGATCTTGCAACAAACTGGAGTCGAGAAGCGACCATTTTCAGCCGCTACGCGTCGTGATCCTCCATCAATTTTCCTGCGGCTAACGGTGTCTCGAGAGGACGTGAGAGAACGGTGCTTGTCGGAGAACCAACTTATCAACACCATCGGCCACGGTATTAAACGGTGCAGCGATGGCTTCTCTTTTAGTTTTCAGTTCCCGGTCCGAAGCAGCGGCACCTCACAGTTCGTTCTCATTTCAGCTGTGCTTGCCCAACCCTACCAGTGAAGACCTCATATGATCTCACGGGATCGACGGACACACACACACGCATAAAGACACATGTTTGCGAAATTGCTGGCTTCGCTGGTCACGCCGTCGTGCATCAGTTAAACCTTCTTGGCGTGGTCCGTTGGCCAGTGTTTACGCACGCACCTCCAAGTGGAGTACAAGGAGAAGAAGAAGAAGAAGAAGCTGAAGGTAGCAACAACAACAAAAATGTTAAAAATAGTAATAACAATAATAATAATAATGGTGGCGGCGCACATTAACGAGAAGTCGAGTCGAGTACGAGTACGAACGGTACTTGGTCCCGGACAGCTAGCCAGCCAACGAAACGGTGTGTTTCCTCTGGGAAAACCGCGTGTCCGGGGGGGGGGGGTTGCCCGGACGGTTCTGCATATAAGTCCATCGCCACGATCAACACCTTCGCCTTAACGCAAACGAGATCACATTTTGCACAATTAATGAAGCGGTTGTCCAATTTATCTATGTACGTGTAAGTGTGTGTAGGCCCTTGGACCGATCGTCCGTTCGCTGACACCGAGACGGTCGCCAGAGCGCAACAAGACGCTCCACGCCACTCAATCCCTTGAACCTCTGTTTTGAATTTGATCTCCATTTGGGTCGCATTATCACCCAGTTGCTGGGCATGCCGAAGTGAAAATGTGACAATTGGAGCCACGTTGGCGAGCGGTGTGGAGTGGAGTGGAGCGGGAGGAAACAAAACGCTTTCCATAGCCTAAAGCCACCGGGAAAGAGTAGAAGAGGAAGGAAGTTCATCCGACCGTTGCGGTGAAGGAACAGACTCTGTTCCGCTGTGTGTATGTGTGTGTTTGTCGCTAAATCGTTCCACTGGAAAGCGAAAGGCTCTTGACAGAGATCTTGGGGATTGGATTTCGCTCTTTTTCGGGGTCCAACACTTAAGATGCCCGGACCGGAAATCACAAGATCCCCCCTCAGGCCGGAAAGCGAGAAACGTCATCGTCGCGAGCGTCGAAAACCCCTAACCTCAAATCATATCGATCGATGTAGCGTGTGTGTGTGTGCGCAGCACAGTACCGGAACCAACCAAAGTGACAGTTCTGTCCCGGGCGCGCTAAATCGCTAAACAGCATCATCACGCACCGTCGTTTAACAATAACACCAGAGAGAGAGAGAGTGAAAGAGAGTGTCAAGCCTCCGGACGGCCACCGGAACCTTGGGAACTACGGTTTTTGTTTTTTCGGCCGCTACTTTCGCGGAAACAAATGGCCATTCAGCGGCCAGCGAGGTTTCGGTGTCGTTTGCTAGATTGTTAAGCTTGTCAAAACACGGTCCCGGGCAATCATGCCTCTGTCGTGCGGTTTGTGCGCTTATTATGTCCGACTTGTCATGACGGCCAGTCAAGTAGCATAGAAAGCTTGTGGTCACCGGAGTTCATGAACCTAACGGCAAGTTGCATTCTTCCCGGTCCCGCTGCTCCGTTGGATGCACTCGAACCTCGATCCTATCTTGCGATGCACCGTCATTCGATGGCCACAACATCTGAGATCTCTTCCGGTCCACCGTTTATGCAGCACTTCCGTCCACCATTGTGTTTCCGCCATTCGCGTTTTTTTGGCAAGCGGTCATTTGGCAGCTCATCATCGCACTAATTAGAAGGCAACTCCCGCAGCTAGTTGTTGCTCGTCAGATAATGGCTTATTCTGCGAAATTCCTTTACGACTCTCTCTCTCCCTCTCTCTCTATCCCCGGGTTGAACGTGGCTGCGTACCAGCGCATTGTTTGGGTCTGGGATGGCATTATGGTTTTATTGTTTTCCCCCACCCGGAGATTACAATTTTATGACGACTTGCCGCCGGCAGGCCATTTTGCGACTCAAAACATGATCATCAAAGCAACGCGAGCATCGCGCTCTGTTCAGATTTAATGAAGACGACGTAGTTACACCCCTCGGGAACAAGATGCCAAAAGATCGATTAGATCTTTTGAACAAGATGCCAAAAGATCGATCTCTCAGGCCGCAATGAACTGTCATTTGGCGCATTGACGGTCAGCGGTTTCTACTCGGACCGGGTCTCAATCGCCTCCCGCGCATACACACACACGCAACAACACGCCAACAACGTATGATTGATGGCACTCACCGGAAGTGACAGTGACCCCAAAAAACCCAAATGCCGATGGTCGTGTGCGTGGGAAACGGCCGCATCTTGCCGGCCACCGTCAATTGTACGAACGGCGAAACGATCGTCAGGCCATTAATCAATCTCGGGCCGGTTGGCTTTTCCCCTTGCGGTCGTCATCGTCATCGCTTCTTATCAGGCATATCATCATCAGCTGGAGACACTGGCACAACAAGCGATTTCCCATCGCGCCCGATAGCGCGATAGAGTTGGTGGGTGCCGAATGCTGATGGTGATGCCGCTGATGGCCAGACCGCAGCCACTTCGCAGCCACGTCCAATTAGAGGTTGACCAATTAATAATCTACCGTGGGCCGCGCTGGCTTTCCTTTTGCCTGTGTGCCATGATGAGAGAGTTGATTATTCATCTTTTTCGCATCGCGGCTGATCATCGACCGGCGCACCGCACCGCACGGTGAGGAATGTCCGCAAAACACTTTCTACTTCCGAGCTGTCGCGTGGTGTCGCTCGGTGTTCGGTAGTGGCCAGCCAGCCAGCCGGCCGGCCAGCCGGGGTACGATTGTTGATTTATGCATTTTTGCAATTGTCTGGCAACTGCATCTCCTGTACGGTTCACACTCTCGCCATAAGGCACGTGCCACGGCGGAGGTTAATGAACGAAAAGGATGATAGGCGACGGCGGGTGGTGGTGGTGGCGACGAGGTACTAATCTGTTCATTTTAGTCACATTCCCGCCGGAACTTTCTACTACTGTCCTAGCTGGCTGGTTGGCTGGCTGGCGCATTTATTGGTCGACACGCGATACACACACACACACACACACACACACACACACACACACACACACACGCATGTCGGGACCACTGATCACATATTTGTCCAACGATCGTCCATCGTTTATGGTGGATTTATACATATTTAGTAGCTCCAATCAATCGCCTGCCTTTCTTCCTGTCCCGTCACACGGGAATCAAGTTTTATGCTCGGCACACGGCATTGATTTATGCAAATGGCCTGCTGCTGTGCCGGGCTCGCAATTATTATAATGTCGACTGTACCTGCCTTTAACCGGTAGACGATTCGAGCCGCATCAGGACGATTAATGTAATTTGAAAGTCATTTGACACTTTGTTTATTGCGCTTCACAGCTCAAAACCGGCCCGTGGATTGATGGGCAGGGTTCAAAGTTCAAAGATGAAATTGCTACACCATCAAGTACCGATTTCATTATAGGTTAAACATTTTCTCCTTGTCAATAGTACAAGAATGTTAACCAGTAGAATTCGTAAAGTCTATTCCCGGATTTAAAGCAGATCAAGTAGAAGATCTCGTTGAGAATTTATTTGGTGTATGGATTTCTGTCTAGTTGGCGGCGAACAATTAGAAAACCAATAGCCGACTTGGATTAACCTGAAACAGAGGAACGCGTCATTCGTTTCGATGGATTGTAATCCAACCTTCGCAGAGAAGCTTTCTACAACTGATACGACGATCGGCGAGCAACTTCATCGTAATGGGAACATCAAATTTGTGAACGATGGTCACTGTTGACACTTCTCTGTTGTCATTTCTCTTCCTTTTTTGGTCAACGAAAACAAATGAAGCGTTGACGCAGGTTGAACCGCGAGAGAACCTCCCGGCAGGTAACATCAGAACAAAACCGAAAGTCCATAGCCGGTGAAACGCGTTGCGACTCTCACCATCATCGTCACCACCAACACTAGCACCATCATCTTCTAATTAAAGACAATTAATTTAATCTTTTGCCGACTTCACGCCCCCCGGGTGTGGGGGGAGGGGTTTGGGTGGCAGAAAGACTCGAGAGCTCGAGTCTCCAACCACAATCCCGACCGCCCGGCTTGTCATTAGCTGTCGGGAAATGGCCGTACCCGCTCGTACCGTCCTCCCAACTGTCGACCTTCACCTTCCTCGATTCTGCACAAGAATCCGTGCGGTGGTCCGGGAGGGGCCGGGCAGGCAAGACGCAAACTCTCATCCCACGCCTCACACCAACAGAAAGCGAAACTGAAGATGCTTTACTGCAGCGGCCAGGCAGCCAGTCAGCAACCCCAAAGGGGAGGGGGAGGCGAGAAGGAACACTTCCACAGACAATGGCCTGGAGATTGGAGATTAAAATAAATGAAAGTTTTCCTCCACTATGCGCCGAGGAGGGGGCCTCTGTTTTCCTCTCTTACCGGCCACCACCACCACCACCAGCCGGGGATATGATGGGAAACTTGGGCCGCACTTTTCCGCCGCGCGGATCGCCCCGAGGTCGTGGCTTTTCGGTGGCCGGTTGGTTGGGTGGAAAAAAGTGCATCTTTTGTTGCCGCCTCGCCGTCGTTGTTGTTGTTGTTGGAGTGTTGTCGCGTGCAACCTGCGAGGGCGCACCAAACGGAACTAACCATCTTCCTCTTCTGTTTTTTCTTCTTCTGCTGGCAAAGAAGCTGCTCTGCCGGTGGCGTAGAGTCGTCGTGAAAGGTCGAAACCGCAACGTCACGAGACGATCTTCGCCATCGGCCGTTCTCGTGTGTTCGTGCACAATAATGGTGGCCCTCGCGGCCTGGCGTGGTCCTCCCATGTGCGCCCATCAACCGGCCCATGAAAGCCGGCGAAAGTTCGGCAGTTCGGCTGTTGGCCGCCGTACGGGTGGCCCGGGTGTGTGAAAGTGTATGCCACCATCGCCAGCTGGCGGGATCGTGTCCGTGATTTGTTTTGTTCCGGCGAATGTCTTTGGCTGTGTGTGTGGGTGAGTGCGAGTAGAGATACCCTTGGCCTCGAGAGTGCGCCCACGGATACCACGGATCGCACCAAATTGATTATTCATCCCGATCGCCGCGATCGCAGCATTCGGGCGGATTGACCCGGTCCCGGATGCGGCCCGCCGGATGATAGTGACCGTGCCAAAAATGGATGAATCCATTTCCTTTCCATCTCTTGAGTCCATCTCTCTCTCTCTCTCTCTCTTTCTCTTTCTCTCTTGCTCTCTCTCGCACACCGCTCAGCAATCGAAATTCCGAAACCGAGAAGCGAAAGTGATCGAAATCCATCGACGATTCCATTTCGCTTCCTGCCCGTTTCGGTTGACATTTCGCAACGATTCCGGGTGACAGACTCCCTCTCGGCGATCGTGTACGCCTGTCTGCTCGTGTGTGTGTGTGTGCGCGCGTCGATGATCTCTCCAAGTCGCGCGATGGCGACCGCGGTGAAATTTGGGTTAATGGGTGTTGATTCATTTTCAAAACACCGCCATCGGCATCCCCCACGGGCCACGGCCTACGCACGCACCGCGCTATCGGAATGTGAATTGAAATCGATCGTGAGTCTCGGCTCGCGCACTAGGGCCGGCCGGAACGAGCCCGAAAACCGGAGAAGTTTCTTCGTTTTTTCTCGCGCGCGCCATTCGCCGGAGAGAAGAATTGTTTTAGGGGAAAATGGCCGTTTTCCGGCGTGATTGAATAGAAAACGAAGTCTCCACCCGGTACGGTACGGGGTATGGTTCCTGGTGGAGAAATTGGGCGGAAATCCGCCTCTGAAGTGTCACAACGCGGCACGAACGCGGTGCGCGATGTTCCAGAGTGTTGCCTGGAGGACAATTCACCAACAAGGGGCGCTCTCGTGAGGTCTCCCACTCGCAGGAGTGGTCCTTCGCGTTGGTGTTGCCTTTTGCCAAATGATGTCATTGAGCGAGGGTGCGCGTGTGAGGTGAGCCTTAGCAGCCGTTGCCGGATGTTTCCGGTGAAAGTTTCCGTTTTCATATTGTCCATTATTTATGCCGTCGTTTACGCTGGTGCGCCGCGATCATATGACGCACCAGGACCGAATGAGTAATACCTCCCATTGAACGCTTAAGTCGGCTTAAGATGAGGAGTGGCCTATTGTGGGTGGGTGGAGGGTCGAATCTATAATGTTGATGGATGGCGTACTGCAGGGCTTTCGTTTTGTACATCCGTGATTCATTTGTACTTGCAGAGGAGGTGTTGGATCTTGAGTAGTACTTCCGGGATTGGATGCTGCCACGGAAGAAAGTAGCAATAAACCTGGAGTTCGAACAGGTGTAAGTTGAAGGAAATGAATTTGCTGTTGACATCCGGGAACATCTAGTTGATCGCAGAAATGCCAAGAACACTGCAAGTATTATTTCTATCTTCTGATTGTACAAATCAAGACACTTTTGATTAGTGAGGACCACTGTGCAGGACGCAGGAAATTTATCTTTCCAGGACATTCGCTAGCATCCAAGCTGGTTGCTAAACGGATCAAGAAAAGTCAAAGCTAAATTGAAAAGGCAATCCGTAAAGGACTCGATAGAATACAAATACATCATCGTCATCGCGAGAATACAAATAGAAAACATAAATCTTTGCTTATAGGATAGAGCTAGGACGGTATTGGAGAAGCTTAAACAGCTGCGAGCACAATAGAAGAAGCATTCGAAACGAAAATGCATTCTCAAACAGCTCCAGCATATCTGTTATCACTCTCTCCTCTCGAGTCAGCACCCGCTGATGAAGCATTCCATAGCGGGCACGTAGCTTTCTACCGAGATTCCTTCTTTTTGCTCTCGGATTGCCAACACGCAGTCGCGCCGCGCCGCGGTTCACAACACAGGCCGTGGATGGATCGATAATTGATTTTACACTTTCCTCATTGACGAAGCATCACAAAAAACCAATGCCGATATGCCGATGCCATTGTTAAGAATTTATCCGAACAAAAAAAAAATCGAACGGAAACCATCTAATCGTTCTGCGCAAAGCAGCAGTCCAACACATCCACTAGATTAAAATCGAATCCCTACACGCTGGCTAATGTGTCTAGCAGCTCTCGTAAAGGGTTTAGAAACAGTCAACAGCGGCATACACACACACACGCACACAAAGTAAACCCGTTCCCAGCCGTCGGTATGACCTACATTCGTCTGTGGTCGCACTTCCTGGCGCGCTTGTGTGTGTCCAGGGTCCAGCGCCACGGCATCACACGGACGGACACGGTAGCCTTGCTGCTGCCGAGCGTGACGCATATCCGTTACCGGATGCGCAAACCGTATCCCGGATCGGAAGCTCACGCTTGGTCAGCGGTCCGTCAACGAAATAATCAACGGCCCCAAAAAGATTGTGGGTTCGCACACCCGGCTAGCAGGAGCATCGGCCGCAGCATTAAGGGCTGTTTACTGTTTTATGTAATTATGGCGCGTGTGTGATGGTAAGTGCGCCAGTCAGTGCCACTGATAAGCTTCTTTAGCATAACCCCCCTCGGTGGAGGGGGGGAGGATGTCTTTAACGGAAGTCCGGAATCTTTCGACTGTGCGAGCATTATGCACACCCGTACCAGGTACATGTGTGTGTGTGTGCATATATTTATTATTAATCATTCGATTGGAATGAGGAGAAAGTGCCATCCCCAAGACAGAGACCGAGACCGACACCGAGACCGAGAGAAGAAGCTCAACGAACGCACAGGCGACGAACTCGCGCAAACGACCACGAGAACTGGAGAACGAAGTGAGTGCGCGAGTGAGCGTGTAAATGTGTGTATGTGTTTACGTCCTCGCTCGCTCGGTCGTGTCCGGTAGTGGCCTTTCCCGGTGGCTGGACACCACTTGCGCGTCCCGGGGCGGTCGAAAAGCAGGCTGCCATATGCTGCTGTGTGGCCGCCAGCCAGCCAGCCATCCAACGAGCCCGAGTGACCGAGAAAGTGGTCGAGAGTATGACGCGAAGACGGAAGAGAACACGACAGGTGAGAGGGCCAACGACACAGCTACTCATGTTGTGGACGCCATTTCGGTGTGTAACCTACATTCCGCCATCCGTTTCGTGTGACTCGAGGATTCGAGGAACGGTCCATCATGTGTTTTTTCGACGAGTATTTTGTTTTTCGGTTGTTTGTTTCTCATAAAAACCTACAACACTCGGTGGCACTGTTCCTGGGACTCACCTTTACTGGACGCCTTCGAACCTCGGCACCGGCTGCACGGTTCTTGCCCTGATGATGTTGATCCCTTCTACGTCACGATCCGGATCGTTACCGTCACTGCTGGGAGTGATGGCCCGATCAGCTCGCTTCGACACTTGGACACACTTGCTGGTAACGTTATTACGGGGTGTGTTGTATGTTGATTTGCGCTCTTTCTCGCTCTCTCTTTCTCTCTCTTTCTCTCTCTCTCGGTTTAATCTTGCGACTCAATCACTGCACGCTTCACGCTTCGCGAAGTGCCCAGTGCGCTCGGTGCACGGCAGATAATTTTTTCACACGTTTACACTGCGATCCTTCCCGTTGGTGCTGCTGCTGCTGCTCCTCCTCACCGATCACCATCCGGCATCCAGGTCGATTTCCTGTCACAAAACGAGGCCGCCCACACTCGGACTCGCGACTTTGGCTCCTGGTTTTTTTGGGAACGCCTCAATCACCACTACGCAAAGCCGGATCCACGAAATCACCCAGATATTGTTTCACCGCGCTAGGCACACCGCACGCCAAACATGTGCCAGCATGTTTCGTGGACAAAACAAGGAAGCGTCGGCCCACCACCACCACCACCACTCGGCCCACTTCTGCAGACGGGAACGGCCGCAACGAACCAGATACCAGCACGTGCACGATCACTTCACGCAGCTACAACAACACAGAATCAATCACTGCCGTTGTTGTTCCACCGGCGCACTGTAGTGCGCGACGAGGGAGTCTCGGATCCTCTCGAATTTCTCTCGCTACTCGAAACGTGACCACACCGAACGGTGGATCATCAACGAATGAAGCGGCGGCCTCCGGCTCGGGCCTCCGTCGCCCCAAAACTTTCTATTCCGTTTGATCTCCTTTTCGCTCGCCATCCCCACCCCATCCTCCATCGTGACACCTGCAGGTGGCTTAAGACGCGGCGGTTTGTTTCGGAAAGTTCGAATGTATCGCGCGGGATCGAGAGAGATCGAGAGAGAGAGAGAAAATGGGGGATCTCGAGAGAGAGGGAGAGAGCTTTGGATCATCTTGCGCGATTTTCTCTCCCTCGCATTGCTTCCAATTTTGGGGAAAGCATACCGTATACTCAAGCTTTCCGGAGGGGCGCATGCGCTTTAAGCTTATGCTGCGTAACGCATTCAGGCACTCACTTGAAGCTCGCGAGCGAATAGCAAGGCGTTACGCTAACGTTTTACTTTGCAAGGAACGAAATATGGGGAAATATTCAACGTCCAACTGGGAGACTCGAGCAAAACGAAAACGTCTGAAGCCATGAAGAATAAATTTAAATGAAAATTAAAGATGCTTCGTATAAATCCATGATCAACACGTTTATTTAAATGAGTCATCATGATTGCTGATGAGGGATCATCCTGGTACCATGAATATTTAATCAACCAGAAGTAAAGAAAAGGAAAGAAAACTCACATTCGAAATACGCAATATTTATGTTTTCACTAAATTTTTATTTTAACATTTTGTTTCGAATTCTGCCCCCATTTGACACAATTTGCAACGAGTTTGCCTATTTCTGAGGAACATATCGAATACTTTGCCCTACATTCATTGCGCTGCATTTTGTTCATTTGTTGTTCAGTTATACGTTCAAACCCTATAAATATTTCACTACTTTTGCTTGCGGCCTTCGGCACTCCTGTTTGTGGTTTGCGTTGTTTCGACAAGTGTTGTAAGATGGAAGTGGAATTTCATTTTTAATTGTGTGTATGCGTGTACTGTTTTGGCGTACTATCTTGGCCACTTCCAAGTCTTTAATTGTTTAATTGTTTGTTGCCTTTTTCGCCCCAAATTTTTCGTCACATCACACCGAATAATCCGACAAATGGTACACGATCGTATTCAAATATATAGATTTATTTTGTAAATGTATATGTATATATGTACTCGTATGTACACTTCTTCCCATCATCAGGCCAGAAGATGTTTCACATTCGATCGCTCTCAAAACTGTCTTCTTCCGCGTCCAATAATATGTTTCCATTCTACGATTCTCACCTCGAAGTACTCCGTTCGGCCTAATGCAGCTTTCGAACGGCACTACAGTACAGCTCCTTCATCAGCCTGGTACGCAAACTCACACACGCACACACATACACGGGCATTCGAATACACACACACACGCACGTAAAGAAGTAACCCCCTTTTAGGTGGTCAGCATGATCAGGATCAGGAGAAAACTGTACAACCGCTAAAGATAATAGCCGCTTTTGAAGGGGGCTTTCCTGAAAGAATGTCCTAATAACAACGTCGTTTTGTCCTTCAGTATGCCTGTGGCGCTAGAGACATGGACGTCCTATCTCTTGTACTACGACTGTGCTATAGGCCATCGTTAAGTGGTTTTAAACAAATTTGAATGGATCCGCGTGTAGGGAGAGGTGATTGGATGAATCGAAACAATCGCTTCTATGCGCATATCCTTTCCTTCTGTTTTGTTGTTGTGCCTCGTGGTCAGATTGGTGTCTTTGACACAAAAAGCCACCGACTCGTAACAAGGACGAAACAGCCAAACTCCTGCTGCTGCTGCTGCTAAAAATAGCTCGCTAATACTTGTGAGTGTACTGTGTATATTTAGCTTTAGGTTTATATATTGATATATGTATCTATGAAGGTAAGAAGAAGACGTTTGTGACGTTTAAAATTAGAACATGGTAATTTGGCATACAACAATACCCGCGGTGGTGGAAGTGATGATGTGTCTCTATGTGTATGTATGTGCGTGTATTTGTTTGTGTGAAGAGTTGGACGTCTAGCGGCTGTTGTGCTGCCAGCTACTCCAACGATATAAGTGGACGAATCTCTATTTACAAGCATCGAGTACTAGTAGCGAATCGATCACAAACCGAACCACTATCTTCTTTTGCATGTACGTTTATCCGTCACTATGCTAAATCCCGCCCATTGCAAAGCCTAGTGTAATAGCTAGTGCTTCTCCGGTTTCATGTGACGGCGTCTGTGTGGAGAGGATCGTAGGGAGAGGGTGAATGCAGGTGACCTTAATTTGCGAAGGGAGAGGAAAATAAATAATCTCAAATTCAGTGAACCTGTGCCGGACCAGGCGGTGCCAACTGGATACTTCACAACACGGTTGCATGCACTGGCTAGTGTGTGCCTGGCCTGGATGTGCCGGCAGTTTAAACTAACTTAACAACTACTAAACAGCTACTACTACTACGGCGGTCACAGAATTGCGTAAACGTATATTCGCTAAACTAATGTATTGCAAACATGCCCATATCTTTGTTACTTAATACATTTACGGAGAACGTAAGGTACGGAAGCTACCGGTTACTGATCGCGCTAGTTAGTTTGAAGGAGGTACGTAAAAGGTGACTGTCAGGAACCACGCGGCTGAAGGTGGTGCTAGTTGATTAGTACACAGTGTGATTGTCACCCGGGTCCGGGACAATCATAACTCAACACATGTTGTCAAATGATCTTGGAAGAAGATCATAAGCGAATTAAACAATCGTTCCCGTGTGACGAGAATCGTTCCCGATGTGGATATTAATGTGGAAGTATTTAATTGGTAGACAAGAAAGAAGGGAAAAATGGATGGGTAGTTGCTGTTAGAACCCACAAAGGGTCTGTTGTAGATCTCGTCACGATTTTTGGCATTAATTATCCTGCGCAGCCTCTGCATAGCAATGGGCCGCACTTGTGTTGTATTGCATCTTCGCCATCGTCCCCTTCGCCCTCTCTTCTATCTCTCTATCTCATCCAAATGTTTATGTAAGTTATATGAAAGATAAGATTTTGTTTAAAAAATGGACGTCAAAAAGGTTTACGAATTGATTTGCCGAGATTTTGTACAGGAAGTAAGTCTCCCCTTCGCAGCGGCCACCGTATTAAGGGGGCCACAGACGCAAAGCTGATTCGCAACCGGTGGATGGATTAATTGTTTCTTCAATGAATGCTCTTTGCTACCGCTCTTCATCGCTGCTATTCCTCTAGCGCTTCCCAAGAGGAAAACTTCTCACCTGTCGAAGTTCTCAAAAAGAAATGATTATTTACAGTTACGGTTTATTACGGCTCCTCCGGAATATACTTGGCTGCATGTTTAATTCGTCACTATCGGTGATTTGTTCACTCACTCTCGTTAAGCCCCCTTTTCGGCCGACTAAATTACGCCGGATAACCACAAAAACACTAAGGCGCTCTGCGAATGAGCAAGTGGACTACGTGTTTCTCGGGTACACGACCGCAACCAACAATATTTGACTAACCGGTTTGGGAGTATATTTGTGTCTAACACGAAGGAAGAAAATGTATATACACGAATTTTGGGGGAAGCTGCTTCTCATAAGATTGCTGATAGCTGTATGATCATCTGATGCCACCAGGCGATACCTACTTGTTTGCTTTCCCAAGGAGCGCCTCGCATGCTCTTGGCTTCAGGAGTTGTTTGACACATATGTTGTTGTTGTATTCGTTTGGCATTCTATTAACCCCGGCTCGCGGTAGGCAGTCCACAAACGGGTTGCTTAGATTGTTTCCCATTCCCTCTCGCTTTCCTCTGCCGTAGTGATTGCACCGGCGTATGGTCAGCGGTTTTCATTCCGTTCACTTACTTATCGATTATGGTAAACCCGTTAACGTTCGTGCTTGTGGTGGTCGCACTAGATGCACATCCGTTCGTTGTCGCTGCCAGCGCACCATTCTGTTGCTTCATCTTATCGAAAAGTTG